>NC_134403.1:374436102-374459698 GCF_038048845.1 Mixophyes fleayi
CTGTGTCCATGCCTCACTCTGCTGTCAGCACAATATGACAGATCTCTGTATGTTTATTCATTCTAGAACAGATCAGTAAATCTCGCTCATTAATCAGCATGATAAGGCAGATCTGTGTCTGTATCTGGCTTAATCTCTGTACCTTGTTGTCAGCATCGTTCGGTCCGGCTGCACATGTGCTCTGGATCGTTCGCTCCGTGCTCTGGATCGTTTGCTCTGGCTGCACGCCGTGCTCTGGATCGTTTGCTCTGGCTGCACGCCGTGCTCTGGATCGTTTGCTCTGGCTGCGCGCCGTGCTCTGGATCGTTTGCTCTGGCTGCGCGCCGTGCTCTGGATCGTTTGCTCTGGCTGCGCGCCGTGCTCTGGATCGTTCGCTCCTCCGGGTGCTCCGTTTTCCTTCCACATGCCAAAAACATACTAGTAGGCTGCTATCAATTTGACCCCCTGTCTCTGTGTGTGTCTATATTAGGGAATTTAGACTGTAAGCTCCAATGGGGCAGGTGTGATGTGAGTGAGTTCTCTGTACAGCGCTGCAGAATTAGTGGCGCTATATAAATAAATGAGGATGGTAAATGTTCTGTTTAATAATTAGATTGATTGAAGCCTTTAATGTAGCCCCTGAAATAGTATTCCTGCTTTGATCTTCTTCTCATTTGAGAGGAACAATTTTCAGAATCCATCATAAAATGAACCTTTTTGTAATTTGCCTGCAAAGTGCAAAATGTTCTGTTATAACCAAGGGCTAAATGTCGGACAGATTGGTCAGTGTGTTTGATATTTTATTAATGTAGAGCTCTATTCTGAGGACGTGAGGCTGAGATACTTACTGAAACTGTCATCAGCCGATGGGAACTGGGACACTCTGTTATTCATTATTTTCCTCCATCTCCTGCTGGTTCTACGTGAAAAAGTTTTACACTCTGAAAAACTGCAAGAAAAGAAACGTTATGACCTTCACGTATGAGAAATCCTGTGTATTCGTGAGCTAAATAATAGGTTTGAAATAATATATTTCTACGTCCTGTTATGGACCGGTGTCATCTTGGGAATTCTGAAGTCGCTTCTAAAGGACATTTACTAACAAATGTGTAGACGCTGCATAGATGCCGTGTACAGGCCGGTAGGAGGCTGGGTCCCGCTGGTACCACTGTGGTAAAGCTGCTGTCTTTTTAGGACTTCTCAAACCTCATTTGTGTCCTAAATAGGCTATGGGAGGCGGCAGGGGCCATCACGGGTGTAGTTTGTCGTGTTTTCAGTAGAATTGCCCCTATAAATATGTAAACAGGTTCATTCCACATCAGATCACCCAAAAGAAAATGAATTGCCCACCACCCATCTCAGATTTGTTCAAAAATTTTTTAGTTAAGAGATGATGTCAAAACCACTATTTCTGCCAAATATCTCCACTGTCTGACAATTAGTTGATTAAATATTGATTTTTCAATTTATTAAATAATTTACTAATTGCAGCTTCTTTATCTAGTTTATTTGAAGTACCGCGGGTGTTTTATTAAGGAATTGTCACAAAATTTGGACCCCTAAGGTAACTCTTTCTCCCGAATCCAAAAATCCAAACCAAATTACTTTATCTGCCTTAATGTTTTGTGTTACAGCAAAAACGCACGTTTTGTGAATAGAATTGAAAACATTAGGTTCAGTTGACAATAGGGATCCCATTTTTTGGTGGGTGTTTATAAAAGGTATAAATTACTGCCACAAAAATATCAACAGAATGTCCCTTACGATCATGTAAATATCTGGATCTGCAATGTAAATCTCCATTTTGCTTGTGGGCGCATTACTGTGTATTACTAAAATGAGTTGATCTGGTGCCATAAGAAACAAAGCGGTAAGAGGGTGCTCATCGCAAGCTACGATAGCACCAGTTGTGGTAGCGCAGATATCATGCATGTGCCGTACTTTTTCTGTCTGTTCCCAAGGTTAACACCCTCTGCTCTTTACATCAACTATTTAACTGCACCTGAATGAACTCATCTAAAAGCCACGTTTAGGCGCAGACATAGCTCTCCCGCATGGCAGTGGTCAGGTAAGGTCTCTGCATTTGTTAGGATGTAGAGTTAATAAGCTGAATATTGGTTCAGGCCACAAGGCGGCAGCTTTGTGCGTAGGTGATAGGTCACCTTTATGGTGAGGCCTGATGCTGGTAGAAGATTACCTCCACGTCGCTATAATCAGCCCCATCGCAGACCCTCTGCCCTCTTTATATCCCCCAGAGCGGATCCTCCTGGTATCAGTGGCTCGGGGTAAGAGGATGGGAGAATTTTGGTCCAATAGCCGTCCCGGGCCTCCCCTGTAATGATCATCACCCCCCTGTTTGTGATTGATGTTATATTTACACCTGTTCTATCCCATCACTTGGAGCTGATCACTTAGTGCTGACCTTTCCCACAAGGTGGATTCTATTGACAGGCGCTGGGAGGATGCACAGCTGGTGTAGTCAGTCTCTCTCCACCACTGTCTGTGAGACGCTCCATCATGTGTTGTATGTGTGGTCATAGCACAGGTTGTCTTCTTACCTTACCCGTCAGTGGGCAGCGTGCAGTGCCCAGTCCTGCTCACAGCATAACACCCTGTGTTACCCCACTGCTCACTGTGTCTGCTGTGGGTGCAGTGATTACATTACCCTGTAGAGGAGGGCGTCTGAGGACACTGCCCAGCTGTCGGTATACACCGAATATGTTACCCTCATCCAGAATGTGACTGCTGCTACTCCATTACCTCCTTACTATTGTGTTCATAGATTGTGTCACTTAAAGTACAAAGATCCCACATTACCGCATAATAACGGGGGTCATGAGTTCAATTCCCGACCATGGCCTTATCTGTGTGGAGATTGTATGTTCTCCCCGTGTTTGCATGGGTTTCCTCCGGGTGCTCTGGTTTCCTCCCACACTCCAAAACATACTGGTAGGTTAATTGGCTGCTATCAAACTGACCCTAGTCTGTATGTGTGTGTGTGTGTGTATGTTAGGGAATGTAGACTGTAAGCTCCAATGGTGCAGGAACTGATGTGAGTGAGTTCTGTACAGCGCTGCGGAATTAGTGGCGCTATATAAATAAATGGTGATGATGATCTATTTCTGCTCAGTCAGACTTGATGTGAAGAGAAATAATACAGATTCCTTACAGTGTTTTGTTGTTTTCCAGAACCGAGAGCTGCAGATCATGAGGAAGCTGGATCACTGTAATATCGTGCGGCTCCGTTACTTCTTCTATTCCAGTGGAGAGAAGGTGAGTGGTCTGTATGCCGTGCCCGGGCCCTGGCCGGTCATCCCCTGGGACAGGGACTAATGGAAATGATTACACAGAATATGTACAGAGCTGCATAATATGTAGGAGTAATGTAAATAACAGTGTATATGGGCACCCGATCATCCATAGTTAGTTGAACATCTCATTCCAGGACCATGGGCATTAATATGGAGTACCCTCCCCCTGCTATAACAGCCCCCACTCTTGTGGGAAAGCTTTCCACTAGATTTTTGAACATGGCAGCAGAGATTCACATTCATTCAGCCACAAGAGCCTTAGTGAGGTCGGGCGCTGGCGTTCGGGGATAGTGAGGTCGGGCGCTGGCGTTGGACGATGGTAAAATCAAGATGTGGCGCCGGCGTTGGCCAATGGTGAGATCGACGCTGGCGTTGGCCAATGGTTAGGTCAAGGTGGGGCTCAGACGGCATTAAAATTCTTCCAAAAATTGTTCCATGGGTTGGGGGTCAGTACTCTGCAGGTCAGTCATTTCTTCCTCCCCAAATTTTTTTTAATTTTTTATTGATCTCCCTTTGTGCATTGGGGCGCTGCCATGATGAAACTGGAAAGGGCCTTCTCCAAACTGCCCACAAAGATAGACGTATACAATAATTTAAAATGTAATTTTATGCTGTAAGATTTCCCTTCATTGGAGCTAAGAGGCTCAGGCCAAACCATGACCAATAACCCAGATCATCATCCCTCCTCCACCAAACATCACAGTTGTCGGTGCGTAATTGGGTAGGAAGTGTTCTCCTGGTATCTGCCAATCCCAGATTCATCCAGCGGACTGCCAGATGGCGAAGTGTAATTCATCACTCCAGTGTCCGGTGACGGTGTGCTTACAACACTCCAGTTGGCGTTTGGCTTTGCACATGGTGATCTTAGGCTTGTGTGCTGCTGCTCGGCCATGGAACCCCAATACGTGAAGCTCCCAACAAACAGTTCTTGTGCTGACGGTGGTTCCAGAGGCCGTTTGTAACTCTGCAGTGAGTGTAGCCACCAAGAACAGATTATTTTTACGCACATCAGCACTTGGTCCCGTTAGCAGCGTGAACAGCTTCCGCTTCGTGGCTGAGCTGCTGTTGCCCCTAATTAACGTTCTGGGGATATTTGTCATAGTTGGCTGTTGGCCTCTTAGCTCCAGTGGAGGGAAACCTTAATGTTTCCACTCCACAGTAACAGCACTTACTGCGACAGGGGCAGCTCTAGTGTAGTGTATATAGGGAACGGGGGCCCACTTGTACTGCTCCTGTACAATAAGATGATCCTGGATGGTTAACACGTAACATATGTGGCTGATGGGCCACTTTAAAGTCCTCTCACATGACGTTAACCCCTTCTCCTCCCTGGAAGGTCTGTGCAGAGAGCACTGTGTGAGCCCATCAGACCCTCCCGTCATTTCATGTATCTGAGAGAGTCTAACAGCCCCCAGAATCCTAGATGCTGGATTCTTCCTTGTGCCAACATTTCAAATAGTTCTGTGTGATGAGCGACTATAAATATCCTGTGAGTAGCTGGAGCTGATTGTACTGCAGGGAGATGTGGAGATTTCTAGGAATTATACCATCCCCCGACCCTGACGCCTCCTACATTACTGCTGCAGTGATCCTGATGCACACACGTGCTGGGGACACGGATAGAACCACGTGGAGACTAACCTGTGATTACATGCCTTTCGGATTTTACATGCGCATTACAAATACAAAATATTAATGAAATATTATTAGTAGTGCACATTAGTGTATTAAAAATAGGGCGTGCTGCATTCTAGCGTTGTACATGCAGCATTAACGCTGTAGATGTCAGTGCTGGGAGTCCATTGTCCCATCTGTAATGTACTTTTCATGCAGCCCTGAGAGCGTACGGCGCTGTTCCTTTAAGAACGGGGTTTAACATTTTGGACTCTTAGGGGTAAATGTATTATGGTCCAATTTTTTTCAACTCTCTGGAAATCGTCGAGTTTACAGCTAAAACTTAAAGCGGCGCTGGCTTGTGAAGGGAAACTTAAATTTTAGCTGTAAACTCGCTGATTTACAGCGAGTTGAAAAAATCGGACCATAATACATTTATCCCTTAGTGTGTTGAGGATCATTGAAATTACATTTTATTTCTTTGTAGGGTTTATAAAATGTGTATGTGAGAGCTTCCTGGGGTAGTAAGATGTCTGTACTGTGTCATTCTTACTATAAACCTATTGTATAACACATCTTGTAATCTCACTGCTGTGTCCACACTTAGTCCGGTGTAATATTACTTGAAAGAAATAATTAGATGGAACTTTTTTTTCCACGAAGACTAGAAAGGATGGTCTGCTTGTTACATTGTTACACTACACTACGTCCTTCTCCATCATATACCAGCTACTACTTGTGATGTGGTAGAGAGGACAGGGGCAGTGACCTGATATGAGGAGGGGAATGGAGGCAGCAGGAAGACACAGACTGAGAGTTATATAGTGGAAGGAGCAGGGTCCTCCAGCAGCACAGAGTATATCAGGAGATGAGTGATGTGTTAGTGAGGACAGGGCTGCATGTGACAGGAGCAGTGACATGATGTGAGGAGGGGAATATAGGCAAGCAGGAAGTCACAGACTGAGTTATATTGTGGAATGAGTGGGGTTCCCCAGCAGCACAGAGATCAATTAGTTTTTCATTGGAGTGGATTAGTTTAACACTGAGAAATGTTTAGAAGTATATTTGATATTTAGAACTTGTCTCGCCCTCTCGTTTGTCTCTGTCTTCTAATCACTGGGCTCTGTCTGTTTCTTACTGACTCGTGTTTGTCTGTTTTTTGTACTAAATAGACCATGTCTGTCTCTTACTCACTGGCCTGTGTCTTATATCTTGCAGAAGGATGAGGTCTATCTAAATCTGGTGCTGGACTACGTTCCGGAAACGGTGTACAGAGTTGCGAGACATTACAGCCGGGCAAAGCAGGCTCTCCCCATGATCTATGTCAAGGTAGTTAGACATCCGCTGTATTGTTTCATCGGAGGGTGGGGCAGCAACACATTCATACTAGTGTCTATCGCTGGGGATTCCTTGTACTTGTTATATATCTGAAGGGTTATTACAACTAACTCCCATCTCCAGGAGAGGATACATAGTACAAGGGCACCAGCACTGCTGTGAATTGATGTAGCCAAGTCATTTCTATTGATGTTGATGGACACACACCTGTCCTGGCCCCGAGATTTCACTCTTTGGCCCCTGAGTTCTGCATTATTCTCCATCCCGACTTGTGAACCATAGAATCTATGAAATGTAATACACACGTTGCCTTATATGAAAGCGGCAGTGATAACATGCTCGTCTCCGCTTATCACATCTTTATTAGTAGTTGAGATACAGCTGAGGTTGGGGAGATTTAGATGTCTTCTGGTCATTTATTGATTAGAGTCTACTTGTACGTGTACGACCTGTCCTCCCAGTAGTATTAGCTCCTTCCTGCCTCTCGTCTGCTCAGACCTTCGCTCAGGGCCCTTTCATGTACGTGGTGTTTGATGGACATACAGGGTTGGTTCTGTTTCTTTTGTATACCTGAAAGAAACGTCCATGTTTGTCATTCCCTCCCTTTGTGTCCTGCGGTTAAGTTGCAGTTTTTGTAGCTGTGTCAGACCAGTTCTTGACATTAGATGGTCTCCTTCCTACATGTCTACTTTATCTCCAACTCCCTAATGGTCTCCTCTCACTGCACTGGACAGAGCTCCGTGCGATCCTATGCGGTTTATTTATAGGTGTAATAGATGGTGTTATATAGAAAGTGCCGACTCCTGTATGCAAAGCCGCTATTCTGACATGGAAAATGGGTGATCTGTCAGCTGTTTGGTTCCAATCACTAAGCCCTATCTATGCTGCTGATTGTAGATAACTAGCCCATCATTGTAACGTAATTTATAAGCTCTCAATTCCTTCTCATACACAATCCAAATCCACATCATTGTGCTGGGCTAGAACGGAAGAAAAATATTTAAGCATTAGGCAACTTAACTCTTTGTTTAACTAAAATATTGAAAACTGTAACTATGTCTGTGCAGAACGTACGTGGGGAGATATTTACTGGTCCAGTAGATGCAGTTAGGTGTTTACTCTGTAGAAGCCGTGTAGGTCTGAGCAGGATCTCCGCACGCACTGACCACCTCTCTCTGCTTGTCTTACAGTTGTACATGTATCAGCTGTTCCGCAGTTTAGCTTATATCCATTCCTTTGGGATCTGCCACCGGGATATCAAACCACAGAACCTGCTGCTGGACCCCGACACAGCTGTACTAAAGCTCTGCGACTTTGGCAGGTAAGTGCCCCCTTCTCCAGCTTTGTATTAATCTGTCCTCCTTACTGTAAGTTAGATGGATATTAGAAGTCACCGAGGAGTTGTGTGACCGTACAGGAGTTGCCTTCATACAGGTCACAGGTCTCTGAGATGACTTGTAGTATCTGTAGTAAGTCACAGTACGGGGTGCATTACTCCTTGTAATATACAATTTTTCCTAAAGAACAGAGACGTATCCCGGTGTATACAGATATTATCTACAGGTGATTATACATAGATGAATGTGTATTCCCCGTGTAACATGTTATTGGTTACTGTTCAGCGTTTCTTAATTCCATATATTACCCCATCCACCAGGCACCTATTCGTAATGTAACATTAATGCTGTGAAAATACTTTACAGCCGTGAGAGTCCGCTGTTCACAACACAACTATATCCAAGGGACGGGGCTCATTCACTTTCTAGTTGGACAACTGGTATTTTGGTATATTTGACGCATTACTCTTGGACCTTGTGCTCTGCCCTCCTGTACTGGGCTACATGTGTATACAGCAGATATTCCTGGTCTGTCTCTGGATTCTGTTCTCTGCCTCCTGGTTCAATGAATTTGGCCAAAGTCACATGATATGTAATATTATAGGTGCCCCACAACCCAGGTGGGCGACCCATCCCCCCCCAGCAAACAGGAAACACCAGTTTAAAGTCGCTTAATAAGATGTCTGGCCTCGGCAGGCGGCCACTGCAGCCTGTCTGCACCATGGGACGGAGTCTGCTAATGTCTGGAGGGATGAACGGACTCCTGGCTTATGGTGGGTTCGGATGGGATGACGGAGAAGGACATGAATAATATCTGTGCCATCTCATTAAACCATGGGGTGACCACATGTGATCTTGGGATGGGGGTATTGTCATCCTGGACTGCACCCAAGCAGTGCCAGGAAATTCCCCCCACACCAATACGGAGCTACTAGAACCCTTCACTGTTGGAAACCAGCACTCAGTGTATATGTACCTGAGTGAGGATCTCCTTCCTCCACTGTACAGAGACGTGTTCCCGGGTGTGACTGGTGCAGCCTCACAGATGAGTGCTCTGTAGAGCAGAATATCGCAGACAGTTCTTGATAACCGGCTGCTCGGCCAACGCTTCATCGGCAGTCGCTCATCTGTTCTAATGCCGGATATCGGGATCCTGGCGTCGCCCTTCTGCCCACTGCTGCCCTTTACTGATGTGTTGCTTGTTGAGCTGTCTTGGTCACTGAAGCAACCCAACAATTATCCCTCATTTACAGTCACAGAGGCTCCACTTACAGCCATACTAGTCATCATGATTATAGGCAACCAGAGCAGTCCATCGTTATCATATAGTGGATGAGTCTCATGTAAGTGGAAGACCTTGATACCTGCAGGACAGGACCATTGTCTGTTGTACTGTAATATGTGACATGGGAAGAGCTGGACCATCATGTGTTATCAAGTCTTTAATTATACAGGTGATAGTGAATAAAACAAAAAATAATTAAATCACTAAGTGGATGATTGTGTCTGACTTAGGACAAAAAGTACAAATGACAACGCAGAGCACGGCAAGTTACTTTCTGCTCCTGTTCTTTAGTTTCAGACTTCTGTGCAAATAGATGATTGCAGACACAGGAGTATGAGCACATTGTTACCTGCTTGTATAATGGCAACACTGACATTTTATTACCAAGCTGCTGAATGATGTTATTATGGACCTTGTCTGTTACCCCCATGTGTTTTACTGGACAGTTTTTAGAAAATGAATTTGTCTTTTAAGTTGTGTTTTTTCCTTTATTTCCCTGCATTGAGTAATATATTGACAGTAATAATATAATAGGGCTCACTTACTAACATTTAATTTAGCAAACATTTGTCTGTGACCACGTCAACCAATCGGCAAGGCTTTCATATACCTGCTCAGTGACAGCAGGTGTGTGATTGGTGCAGTGTCTGAGTATAGCTGATATTACGATTCGGTACCTACGTTTCCCATGGGAAGGTCAGGTCAGACTTCTATACATGATTTCTGCCAGGTCCGTTGTGATATGTGCTGCAAAGAGGCGTATAGTCTTATAATCTTCACGCCCTCTCATCGCCCTCCTTGTCTTACAGCGCGAAGCAGTTGGTCCGCGGGGAGCCCAACGTCTCCTACATCTGCTCTCGGTACTATCGGGCTCCAGAGTTGATCTTTGGGGCCACTGATTACACTTCCAGCATAGGTAAGAGTTTGTTCTATTAGGGGTGTTTTATGTGTTACTGACGGGGGGGTGAGATCGTGGATAGAAACACAATTGCCAGTTAGGTGGTTATATGGAGACTGGTATCAGTTTGGGACATATGGAATCTCTCAGTGCCAGGGCTGCCAGTAAGCACTGTGCCAATGTATAATCTATATGTAGCAGAGTGGTCTGTGCCTTTGTATAGGGCCTATTAATGTGCAGTCATTTTTGGATAGAAATTTGTTGTTGGCCCCAAGGATAAGAGCAGCCTCTGGACAGTGCTATCAGAGCGGACTTTTATCCAAAATCTCTGCATGTTTATGGGACTAGGTCAGTGATGGAGAACAGGCAGCTCGTTAAGCCTTCAGTCCGCTCGGACGATTAATACCCCAGGCGTTGACCTACCAGTATGTGTGGGAGCAAACAGAAAGTGCCGACTGCGCCACTGTGTATATAACTAATGTCCTGTAACACCCACCGCGCTGACACCACGTGCGCTGTGCTAATGGCCCTGCTGCACTCTCCTCTGTACCTTATACACAAGTCATTATTCCTCTCTCTAATGGGAGTATTGCTGACTGTAACTGCTGTATATCAATCACACGGACATCTGCTGAGTGGCTAATAGTCCATCCGTAGCGTCCGCGTTTCCATCTGTGCTCTCACCGCCCAGCACTGTCCATATCCTCCGTGTGTAACCGTATGACAGGTACCGCACCACGGATAGCGAGGGGGCCGCGGATAGCGAGGGGGCCGCGGATAGCGAGGGGGCCACGGTGATGTCGGACAGCACGCAGCTAGTCGTCAGCCCCAGAGTGTCCTACGTCACAGAGGAGGATAACTTTATTTTATGTCTGCGTATAGTCAGCCGTTGCTCCAGTGCTGCATAAATGATCGTTCTCTTAGCAGGATGTAATTCCTTTACATAATATACAAATAGCAGATCACAAACACACCAGAAATTCTAGTAATGCAGAAGACACAGTCAGTGCTCCTCAGTCTCAATGTATGGATAGACACAATGATAGTTACCCGGCTGTGCCGGTGCTGCCCTGTGAGCTACCAGTCACTGACGGTCCCTCCTTATGTGCCCTTAGATGTGTGGTCAGCGGGCTGCGTTCTGGCGGAGCTCCTCCTGGGTCAGCCCATCTTCCCCGGGGACAGCGGAGTGGACCAGCTGGTAGAGATTATTAAGGTGAGTGATACCTGTACATATTATTATGTTATAATGTGTTACTCCTCAGCCTTCCATTCTGTATGTAAGTCATGTTAAATATTTCTTAAATATACACACTGCTACATACGTGTAACACAAACCTGGTTGTGTTACATTGTCTTCTGTTCTATGATTGGTCTGTCCGAGTAGATTAGTTGTAAGGTGGATGACAAACCATACGAATCCAGTCGCACTTAAAGCAGAATAAGTGTCTGTGAGGGTGACAGAGGGTAAAGAGGATCTTGGTCCTAAGAGCTTACAGTCTAGACGTAAGAAAATAGGAGCTAGTGAGATAGGAGTGGAGATGGGACTGGAGCCGGTAGTTTCAGGTGGGGGGTATTTTATAGGGAAGAGGTGGTTACTTGGGGATTGGGGAGCGTCTGATCAGGCGGGGTGTGGGAGTAAGAGGTGGTTATCAGACGGGAGGGAGAAGGTCACATAGTAAGGTCAGAGATGTGTGTGTGGGGGGGGGGGGGGGGGGGAGGGTGTAGGTGCCGGTGAGGGGGAGTTCCTTGCATTGAATTCTGGAGGAAATGTGGGGCTAGTTCTTGTGAAAACGTCTCGCCAGCGAGATGTCGGAGCAGCCGTGGCATAAAGCCGATGTAATAGATTGGTGCAGTATCTGGTTTACCAACATAACATATCACATAGATAAACCTGCACCATATCATTTACCGATCAGCTTTATGTGCTGTAAAGTACAAGAACAGACCATACACATAGACCATGCTATCCTGTTACTATTTATTTTTCCCTTTATTTAAAGATACAATCTAATGATCATAGTCTTCAGCTTGTTTCTTAACACCAGGTGTAATGGAGGCACAATGTACCCCTCCTAGGCAGCCCCTTACGTCTCCAGGACGTGTACTACACTTACTGCCGTGCTCCTGCCCAATCTACGGATGTGTCCATTACATGAGAGAGCCAGTGGTACTAACAACTATGAGATGTAATAACAAACACCCCCACATCCCTCACTTATCTCTTTATAAATCCAACTCGATTCTTCTTTCCTGCAGTAATACAAATGTAAAGGACTAATAATTATATTATTGGAGTTCGCTTTGCCTAAGAAAAATATCTGCTTTGTAAATCACTCTGAATACTGATATGTTCATGGAATTGTATATATGTGCATATTGCAGAACACGCCTTCATATAAGGCAACGTGCAGTTTATCTGTAAGATATTTTATCTCCAGCGTTGGATCCGCAGATTCAGGATCATGATCTAATGATGGGGAATAATCTATCTGCCGCCCTCTAGTGTCAGCACGAGAGATCACACACAGGTTCAGATGACACTGCTGTTTTTGGGTTTAACACATTGATAACATCCTGAGCTCACCAGGAGATGTAATTTTTTTGGGGGGATGGGAGGGTATTATTAGGTGACCATTGCAGATGATTTAGGCTTCCTTAGAGAAGCTCAATGTGTGAGCTCTGGAGATGGGTCTGTCTGTACCAGCGTCTCCTGTCCTCACAATATCGTCAAACAAGGACTAAATTTAGATTAAACCTTACACTTCAAAGCGTGTACAGTCTGCCACTGCGGATAGGAGAACAGGCTGTGAATCACTGTGAGCGTACCATGGCATCCTCTGATGTAACATCACTCAGCACTGAATATTATCGGTGTCTTATGGATGCTGGAATATGGCAGATTCTTACTGCGGTCATAAAGTACACAACACAGTTTCCAATGCAGATATTTTTCCTATTTCTTCCAGGAACTGTAACCGCATCCTAATTCTGTTAAACAAGGAATCACATGGGGTTACAGCATCTTCTCTCTAGAGCTGCCTGTAATCATCATAAGTGTTACGATTTGGTGTAATGTCTGTGCTTTAAAACTTGCCTGCAAGTGTGTTATAACTGTGTGCGAATGTAAAAAAGTCAGACAATTAAGTGTTTACAGGTTGTTGTTAAAGATGAAGCCATCATTTCCAAAGTACTGTCTTAATATTGTTAAGTAGTACTTTTATCTTCGTTTCTCATCGGTTATTTATGTAGTAATGAAATCCGCCTGACTCTTAGTCTGCACAATGAGAAGTCGGGACTGTAAACATGATGATAATAAAGTAACTCATTAACTAAGAAGCCCCTAGTGACTCGGAGTCCTGCAGTAGAGGGTCGGTACATCTGTAAGTAAATCATACGAGGTTTTGGAATTTCAGGGATACGGTGTCTGATTGGTTGGTCCCCTCTTTTCAAGTTGCTGACAATGTTTGTCTGTTTTAGAGTTTTACATTTTGCGACTTTTGAAATATCTGTTGTGCGGCAGCGAAGCGAATCTTACATGGGGCAGATCGGTTGTGTGTAAAATAAAGCCGGTATTTCCCTGCATGGAATAAACATGCGTCTGTGAATCTGCTGCACCCTGTAACTCTTTGTTTCCAGATTGTCCGTTATATAGGGACTATTCCTCACAGGACGTTATAATGACCTGGGCAGGGAGTATCCAGCAGATTATGATCATTGGCTCCGCATCAAGTACCATGTAATTCAGACGTGTTCCCTGCAGGTTACCTGTTTGTTAAGGATTGTGTCAGAAACTGAGGTGTTCACAGTTGTATAATCTCATTGTCTGAGCTGACAGATGTCTCTTCCACGACTGTCTTTTCACTGATTGTTATACAATAGATTGTACGATTATATAAAATATACTTCATGACTGTATATTGCTTCCTGGAAAAGGAGGATAACAGGAGTCTGGCTTGTTGCAGGTCCTTGGCACACCGACACGGGAGCAGATTAGAGAAATGAACCCCAACTACACAGAGTTCAAGTTCCCCCAGATAAAGGCCCACCCCTGGACTAAGGTGAGCCTCAAATCTTACCTCCGCTACACACATCCCACCTGCCCGTGTGTGTGTGAATATAAATGGACAAAAGTATTTGGCTACAAAGACATGGTTTGATGAGTTCTGACCTCAACCCCATCAAACACCTTTGGGATGAACTGGAACGGAGATTGCGAGCCAGGACTTCTCATCCAATATCAAATGCTCCACAGAAACACTCCAATATCTTGTGAAAGTCTTCCAAGAAGAGTGGAAGCTGTTATCACTGCAAAAGGACCAGCTCCATATTACAGTATATGTATTTGAATACAATTTCATTACAGTCCCTGTTGGTGTAATGGTCAAACGTCCAAATACTTTTGTCCATATAGTGTATGTGTGTATATATAATACATGTGTGTGATTCCCCTTCCCCTGTATCTTTGTGTATATGTGGTGTGTCTCCGATCGTTCTGTATGTGTGTCATCATCATCATCAACTATTTATATAGACATGTATACATTGTGTGATAGTTCCTACCAGCTCCAGGAGATTATTTTAGTATATTCCAGTGTATTGTGCCATGTATCGTCCCTCCAGACCTCACCCTGGATGTGATCTATAAGGCACTGGTATTAGTACTGCTAGATATCCTACATGTTACAATAGTGTCTGAGCACAATACACACGGTACAGATGACTCGGTAACTCATTGCTCACCTGGCTCCTCACACCCATCTCATCACTCCATGACGAGGGTTAACGAGCCGCACACTCAGCCCGATCTACTTTTTTTTTTCTTTAAAGGGTTATGTCTTTTTGCAGGTTTTCAGAGCTCGGACCCCACCGGAGGCGATCGCACTGTGCAGCCGGCTGCTGGAGTACACACCCACCGCCCGCCTCACCCCTCTGGATGCCTGTGCCCACTCCTTCTTCGATGAGCTGCGAGACCCCAACCCAAAGCTTCCCAATGGCCGTGAATTTCCTGCACTGTTTAACTTTACCACTCAAGGTACTTACCTGTCACCCGGCGTGCTGGTGGGTGGGGGTGGTAATGTATGTTATGTTGTCATAGACATGTCTGCTACTTCTGGTTAGATGTCCTCTTACCCCTCTCACTGCCCAGTACCCCAGGGATTATCTACAACCATACTGATTGTAACGTATCCTGGGACGAGAGATTCTAAAGGATTGTGCGCTCCTCGTCACAGGACAACCCCCTTCCACCCCCGGGTGTAATATTTCATTATAGACACTGATCATTATGTTATGCACTGTACAGTTGCAGTGACCCCCAATGCTCCCCCACACCCTGTACTTCCCGTCCAATTCCCCAAGTGTGGCATTGAGAACACTGATGCCCGTTTAGCTGAGCACAGCGCTAGACCATTGTGGGCATCGGACAGGAAGAAGTATTCTGTATTACAGCCTAAGGTTCGAAACTCTGCCCAAATAGAGGACAGGAGGCTTTGTAGTATGTTTAATTTTTGAGTGAGTTATTTATTTGCTGCAATCATGTTAAACATTTTCTCAAAATGTATCCGGTTTATTTAAAGTACATTCATCAGCAAGTCCTTGCTTAGAATTAAGGCAGTGATCCACATTAAGATCACTGAATAGCCAGACAAGTGGCAAATTTGGGAACAAAATGTTTGTCTAATTTAGCTAAATATCCAGTTATTTGTCAATGACCACATAAAACCGAACAGTTCTAGACCACGTTATTCAAAACCAGCTGAGCCAATGTTCATACTCTCTGATCTGATTTTGATTGGATTTTTATGCTTTCTGCCTGATTTGGTTGCATCGAACCCAACTGACATTGTACGTGTGCAGATGAGATGTGATGGAAGATGAAATGTTATGTTACCCAATCATTAATCTCTGTCTGTGTGTCTGGATGGAAATCTATATTACGCCACTTAATATGGAATTAGAGCTTGGTGTTTTATACACGGGATGGTGGTGCAGTGTTTAGTGTCTCATGAAGACTTTCTCTGACCCAGCGTTTCTTCTCCTCTTCATTCACAGAACTGTCAAGCAACCCTTCCTTATCATCTATTCTCATCCCAGCCCACGCTCGAAACCAAGCCTCTGTGTCTACGCCCACAAACGCCCCAGCCACGTCAGGTGAGAAACCTTGTGCGCCAACTAAATGTCCTACGATGTGTAAATTCACCCTGACGCGTTTCGCTGAAACCTCAGGTTTGTGTTATTTCCCCACAATATGAGTCATCGTTGTGCAACATTGTTGCCGTTAAAATTCTAACAAACTTGAAAACAAATGTTTCAGCGCTGGCTGTGTCCGTTAGCCGTTGCGCTGACTGCATCCTCCATCTATTCTGGGAAGGTGGCGTGGCTCTGATCTCTAATGGGGATCAAATATCCCTCTATCCCTCTAAATGTTCAGTACACGGCTCTTTAAAATTCTACACCTCAAAAATAATGGAAGCTCTGATAATTAGCATGCCAGTAGTTGGCATAAATTGGTTAAAGCATGTATGTTGTTATTGCTTCAGCCTGGCATGTGGAAGACGTAAAGGAACATGTTGGCTGGGACAGCATTGAATTAATGGGAGCCTGGAACAGTATGGAAATAATCTGTAAATGTTCAGTATGATCTAAGCGCTCCCGTTATGTGGTAGAATACAACATGCGACAGCAAGACCATCAGTCCTCTACAGCGTATATCAGGGTTAATGTTTCAGTTACCCGACGTATGTGTGAGAATGTCACATCCTCCTAACACTTATCCTTTCCTTACAGATTCAAACACGGGGGACCGCGGGCCCACCAACAACGCAGCCTCAGCATCCGCCTCCAACTCCACCTGAACCAATACCGAAGCATGCTCCTCGCACGAGCGGAACGTAAACGGGCAAAGTAGCAAGAGGGTGGGGAATGAGAGAGGGGGGAGCGCACACCGTGACCCTGGACTCTTCCACAATACACTGGCCACATTTATCAAGGAAAAAAACAAAATATATATATATATATTTATATATATATATATATACTTATATATATAAACATAAACTGTAAAGGAAACTCCATCCTCTGTTGATTTTAGTGGTTCAGTTTTTTATTATTATAATTATTATTATTGTTATTTAACCTTGTAAAATATCTATAAATACAGGTTTGTTTGTTTTTTCTTTTTTCTTTTTTTTTTTTTTCTTTTCTTTCTTTTCTTTTTAAATCTGGCTCCGTAGGAGTTTCCTGGGTTAGAGGGGAGAGGTCAGAACAGCGTCTCACCTGTTTCCTGGGGGCGGCGCTGGTTGCCACCATCTTGCCAGCAGAGAAGCCCTCTCAGCCCCCCTTCCCCCCCCAGCCTAGGGATTGTGCCGTAGTCACCAGGACCAGTGAGAGTCGGGGACTGGTTTCCCATCATCGCACCTGATTGAATCTCGGAGTGCCTTATTGTACTGCACCACCTCATGTAACGCTATCAGACCTTTCTCAGCTTTCCTGTATATCTGTAAATGTCGCTTTCCTGTCGGGGGGCTACATAATGAGGGTGGTATGACGGGGGGGGGGCACTCTGGAGGATGTGGGGTCCGTTTTGTAAGTAAGGACATTTTACCATGGAACAGACGACACTTACCTCACCCTTTGTGGGGTGTCCATGGGCATTAAGTCTGTTTGCTGGCCTAGCTTCTCCCCACTGTGCGTTGTATCTTGTATCCAGCATGTTACAGCCCTATATACTATAATGATACTGCGCACCCACCTGGCCAATTAACCCTTCTACTGCAGCCAGGGTCACTCCTACATTAGCATATGATATACGGCGCCCGCGTCCCCTCTATCTCACCATATTACCAGTATAGGGCAGCGTTTGTGCGATGTGTGTGCCCGCAGCTATTTGTGCCAAACTTTTGCACTATTCTCAGAATGTTGAGGCCCATGTTGTCTAAAGTTCACTTATGGGGTCTTGTAATGTCCGACTTCTCGTTTTAGTCTCTGAAGCCGGTTGTTTCCCCACAATGCCCGTTCTGGAAGGCTGAATAAAACCGTAAGCTCTGAATGTGGGAGACGTCTTATAGAGAACATGAGCTGTTTTTCTGCCCGGCTGAGTCTTTTGTCTTCGGAGCTTGGTTCTATCAATCTGTTCATGCATCTCGCTGTGTAATCCTCTCCATGTGGTTTCTGGGATGTATATATAGACACACCTCACACCAGGTGCGCTCGGTGCTTAGAATACTGCGCTCTGCTGCGCGCACCAAGCATCTGTTGTACCCACCGTACATTTACTATACGAACATCGTACCCCGTGTGTCACAAAGTGATGGCAGCCGTGTAGTGGTTGTAGCGGATTTTCACGAGAATGCAGCCTATCCATCGACTTGGAGCTGAGGCATGAGGCATGAAGTGCCTCTGATTTTGCTAGTACCTAGTGAAATGATTGACTGCATTTTCCTGAATATTGGTTCATCCACCAGATTGGCGGCCCCATTGTCTGTAGTAGGTGGGTAGGGGTTCTGCAGTCTCGGCATTTGGTGTTTATACAGCGGTAACATAGTCTATATGGTACAGGGGCTGATCTGGTTATTTTCTGATTTGTTTACGGTACATATACCTGGGTCGGACGGGTGGCTCCATGTACCAACCCCCACATCAAGTACTGGTGAGAATCTGCACCTCTGTGTTTTTAGGATCCTCTCCAGGTGTTAATTGAAGTCGCAGTCGGCAGCTCTAGTATTTGTTGTGGATGTTGTGTGCTCTCTGGCAGTGTGGTGGGATCTCAAGTATTAACGTCACAGCCCCCACTGGTTGGCGTTTCCTATGCCCTTAGTTACTAACAACATAAGAGCATCAGTACCCTCCAATATCTACAACTCTTCTTCTTGACCTGGAAATAAATATTGTGGCCGGTGTTTGGAGCGTTCTGTGGCACTGTCCGGTGGCCTGTAGACAAGGCCATGGCGTATCTGTAGCCATCGCGCCGTCACCTCCTGTGTTCCGTCACTAAACGCTGCATTGTGTCGCTGTGTTGTAATGTGTCACTTGCGTATTCCCAGCGCCAACATCATCGTTTCTGTGGGTTCTGTAGGAGAATCATCTTCTGGTTCCACGGAGTGATTCTGTTCCTTACAAATCAGCTACGAACAGGGGAAATCCCTTCTGCATGTTTGTCTCTTGTGTCTGGTTTTATCTCATCTCTCCACATCACACAGTAATTTGTTTGTTTGGGGTTTTGTTTCTGCCTCTGCTGTGAAAGGGTTAAGTGGCCACAGCTGAGAAACGTGGAAATTTTGTGTCTCCAGCCTTAAATTTCACAGGTTTTCTGCATATTCCAATGTACAAATATTTAAAGTTTTGATCATCTTTCCATGTTTTCCGCTATTGCATAAACTAATCTAGTTATACAGAGAATATCACCCCCCGATAAAAGCACAGTGCATGCGGATTATGGAGCCCCCCCCCCCCCCCATCTCTCCTGGATGTCCGTATCTAGGATCCCAGAGCGGGAGGGGGGGGGGGAGAATTTGTAATAATTAATTAGGGCAGATTCAGGCCGTCGTGTCCGCTATATATATATTTTTATTTTGTCTTGTGCAAAGAAAACTGCAATAATGGTTTTTATTTTTATTTTTTAATTCATTTTTGGTTTTTTTAAAGTCTTACATGACGTGAGTTGGAAAAGGGATGTGATCGGAAATGTGCTTCAGAATGTAACCTATAGCTGTGATTTCTTCTTTATAGAATTATATATACATATATATATATATATATATTATTTTATTTTTGTTTTGTTTCTCTGCTTTGCCTGTAATATCGCTTCAACGTGTGTTACTGATGGACGATCTTGGCGAATAAACATGAACTAGCCGGGAACACTCCATCAAAATATGTGTATAACAAAGACTGAAGCAAAAACTCCACACCTAGAACTGGGTTTACCTTATGAATACTGCATTCACGTTCAAGAAACAATGTGTAGAACATGATTACTACTTGAATGCCTTTGTGACTGAAAAATTTGTATTTTATTTCGACCTGCGCTGCCTCTGAACCCCCCCAGGAGCGAAGCCGTCGCCTATTTTTTATTTTATTATGTCTGAAAGTATATTGCCTAATGTCCTATATGCCGCCTCTCTCCCTACATCCCCCTTTCCTCTCTGTAAATACATTTTGTTCTGTGTGACACAATTCCGGAAACAGTTAACTGGTATCTGTAATTTTGCATTAAATAAAAAAAAAAGTAGGTTTAGTCTGGAAATGAAATAAAAAAAAAAAATCAAAAATATAAAAACATAAAAATCCCCAGAGTAGTGAATGTGTGTTTGGGTGATTTTGTTTCCTGTTGGCAGTGTGTGCACGGTATGTGTTATATGTACTGTGTTGTGGGCGTGTGTCAGTGTGCTATGTGCCAGATAGTACCGTTCAGTCTGCTCCGGGCTGGACTGTACGACGGACGAGTGGACTGTCCCCATCTATCTAGGTACCTGCTGTATTCGGTGCTACACTGCCTCCGGTTGTAGTAGGCGCATAAGCATTTAAATTTAGGGTCGTGCCGCCCACGCAAGGCTCTTCCCTCCATTACCCTGATTCCATTAGTTTTTTGTGAAATATAGTGACTGGATTTACCTCCTTACATGGAGGAAATAACTTATTGTGTGTATGTGTATATATATCGGCAAAGGGTTTTCTGGTGTATATTATTTGTAAATGCAAAAAGTGTATGAAGGTACCGCCTCTTCTGTGTAGCACTGAACTAGGATAGTCCCATGTAAATTAGCATCTGAGTCAATGTAAGGTGGAAGGCATCACCTTGACCACTGCATTTATTTGCTTATATAGCTGGGGGGGGGGGGGGTGCTGGGCAAGACAGGGAGTGGTTATGTTCATCCTGTTGAGTTCTGTGTATGCGCTGGAGCTTGCTGTGGGATATGTCCTGGTGATGTATCGCGCAGCTATTTGGAAATAACAGATTACTGTAAATTGTTTTTTGCAATCTGATTTTAGCTCCTTGTTTCCTGTGCCCAAAATTATATTGTCTGATGCTGAGAATAATTCTGTAATATCACTGGGGTTGAATGCTTCTCATATCTGACCAGTGGAGAAAATGACCAGCACATAAGAAGAAAGTCCTAGTCCATTGGGCCAGTCAAAATCGAGACCTGATTGGTTGGCTCAGTGCAATCAACGCCCGCTCCCAGAATGACCACCCTGCTCCTATCAACCACTGGGATTGGTCAGTATATCAAGTGTTTATTTGAATTTATGACAAAGGTGGAAAGAGCACCTCATTGTACTCTGTATTGTACTCCTGGCTATGTCCTCACTACCACATACTGGTGTCCCAGCAGACCTTGTAAGGGCCACATATGAGCAATAAACATCACTCCTCCTACAAATAAGAGTTTACTCTAATCCAGTCCCTGGCTGTCTTGTGTTGAACCCAGCACCCTGAGTTACCTGCCGCCTAGCAGCCCTGAATAAGCAGTCAGGAGGAACCAGCAAAGAGGCACTGCAGCAGCTTTACACAACCTCCAAAGTAAGCCGAGCCTGGTGTGGCTGGTGCTCTGAGTAACACCAGATAGAGTGGTCAGTGATGGGGGAACCCCAAGATGAATCGGTACAAGCACTGATAAACCGGAAGGACAGGGTACCTGAGAAAGCCCAACCTCTCATAGATGTATTGGCGATTAAACCCATTTTATGCCACCTAGAGGTTTGTGCCTATTTTACCTATATGGTAAATTTCAGCCCTGCATGCAAGAATATTGCAAAAGTATGTGTGTATCTCAGTGAGAAGCAGAGCATGCTGGGAATTGTAGTTCCACAGCAGCTGGAGATGCATCGGAATCCTGTGGCGGTAGGATTATCTTGTAACTATTTGGTGGTGACACTGATGAATAACACTGACAATGATGTCAGTTGTATGAGGCCATTCTAATTCCTCCGCTAAATGCAGCTGCTACATCTGGAATGTGGATCGTTTGATCCCTATGGTGAGGAAGTTTCAGCATTTAAAGTTCTTTGTGGTATGTAGGCCATGACCCCAATTACTCCGTCGTGTGGTGTCCATGTCAGAACATGCCTTATCCGTGTTCTGCTAGATAAATCTCTGTGCTCCTAATGTTCAACCTGTCTATTTCCTTTTACACCCATCTCTATTTAAGCTCTCTTGGCTTTCATATCCCCTTTCCTCACAACCCTTAAGTGCTTCGGGGTATATTTCAGTTAATGTGCCTTAAGAGTTAAAGTAATAAGTAAAATGACTGACATGGTGACCTAATGTAAGCGTTTTCAAAATATAAGCATAATGTATTTACTGATCTGTATTAAATCTAACCCCGGTGATCCAGTGACGTTGACCAGCCAGAATCATTCTGTTTGGGAAATTTATGGGGCTCTGCAAAGCTGACCTTACAGACCATTATTGGAGCACAGATTCCAGAGGTTTGAGCAGAAGGTGCTTGTTCCGATGACCTAGACAACAAGTAGGTGACATGTATGACATCCAACATGTTGATATGGTTCATACACTGAGTGCGTGTAGTCGTCAGCTGCTGTTTGGTGCTTATCGATGGAGAAACCAGGTACTGATGAACCTTCTTCATGGATGCAAAAGCTGTAGGAGTGTAGACCAGTGTTTCTTAAACCTGGTCCTCAGGACCCCTAACAGGGCATGTTTTCCATATCTGCTTGCTTTGGCACAGGTGTACTCATTACTGACACATTGTAACTTTTACAGGTGGTATAATTATTTCTCTTCTCACCTGGTAGAAACATGAACATCCCAATCTTGACCCACCTCGCAAACTACCGACCCTTCTCACTTCTCCCCTTTGCCTTTAAATTACTTGAGAGAGTAGTCAGCAGCTGCCTCACTAGGCACCTCTCCTTGACCCTCTCTATTCTAGCTTCCGCTCCCTCCATGCTACTGAAACAGGCCTGGGCAAAGTTACAAACGACTTTCTCTTGACTAAGTCTAAGGGTCACTTCTCCCTGCTCATTCTCCTGGATCTCTGCTTTGGCTTCGACACCATTGACCATCTCCTGTTGCACACCCGTTCTCTCGGCCTCCTTGGCTCTGTCCTCGTATGGCTCTACTCCTACCTCACCAACCGCTCCTTTGTATCCATTACTGGTTCACCCCCCTGCCCTCCTTGTAGGAGTTCCTCAGGGCTCGGTTCTTGGACTAATCTTTTCGCTGTACACTACCTTGATGAGTGATCTTACCTCTTTTGGTCTCCAATATCGCCTCTACGCTGATGACCTTCAACTATACATCTCTTCTGCTGATCCCCTCCTCCCCTTGTGTTTCTGACTGCCTCTTCTGCTCATCTCTCTTGGATGTCTTCATGCTTTCTCAAAACTGAGCTCATTGTCTATTAACAAAATCACCATCTCATCTGTTTCCCAACTCTGCTGCCTGGGTGTCACCCTCTACTCTTCCATCTCCTTTACCCCCACATCAATATCTCGCCCAATCCTGTCGCTTCCAACTCCGCAACATTGCCCGCATCCAGCCCTTCCTCTCTCTGGATGTCACAAAAGCCATTATCCATGCACTCCTCTTTTCCCGTCTTGATTACTGTAACCTTACTGGCTTTAGGACTCTACTTAATGCGGCTGTGAGACTCCCCTTCCTCACCCACCACTCCTCTTCTGCCTTCCCTCTCTGCCTGGCCTTACATTGGCTCCCCTTTTCCTACAGAATCCTTTTCAAACTGCTCACCTACAAGGACCTCTCCCACTCCACTGCCCCATACATCTCCAACTTCCTCTCCATTCACACTCCATCCCGTTCCCTGCGATCGGCCAATGACCATCGCCTCTCCTCTACTCTGATCACCTCATA
>NC_134403.1:374459898-374539898 GCF_038048845.1 Mixophyes fleayi
TAGCCAGGCCCAACGCGAGACCTCAATGTCACCCCGCGCCACTAGTGGTCGACCTCACTGTCGCCCAACGTCAGTGCCAGACCTCACTAAGGCTCTTGTGCCTGAATGGATGCGGCTCTCTGCAGTCATGTATCACACACAGTGGTTAGCCTTCCCAGAGGAGCGGGGGCTGTTATAGCAGAAAAGGGGACCAACTCCTTATTAATGAGATGTTCAACAAGCACCTATAGACGTGATGTTCAGGTGTCCACGTACTTTTGGCCATGTAGTGTATAAATACACACACACACACACACACACACACACACAGTCAAACTATAGTTCTATCTATTATTTGCATATTATTTTCTTTGGCGTAATCTGCATTCTTTGCTTTATATTAGTTTATGAGCTATGTATTGATTAGGTATAAGCTGTGTAGATTAATACGTGTGGGAGGAAGCGAATGTGAAGCTATTTATCATTTGCTTTAAAAAAAAAAATGCTATAAAATGATTTCTTTCCCTTATAAATTAAAATGTAGCTTATACTTGTCTATTTATACTGATGTTTATCTTGTTATAAATCAGCTCATTATTACTGAGCTCTTTGTGGGGACGAGTTTAGTTACCTGAATAATGGAAAAATAGGTGAGAAACATGAGACCATAACAAACACATGTTATATCCCTGTCATTCTAATGTATTATTCATCTCTCATATAGAAACTTTCTGTTGTACATAGCGCAGCTTTGTGGCCTGTTCCGTGTTCTTTCCATGCTCATCTCTGGTAAACATAACAGCCCTGCTTAAAGGCACAGGAGGGAGGGAGCACAAATCTACAAGCTGTAGACACCAGTAACAACACTGAGTCACACCTGGTGGGTGCTGCCGGGAAGCGCTGGTGGGTGCTGCTGGGGAGCGCTGGGTGGGTGCTGCCGGGGAGCCCTGGGTGGGTGCTGCCGGGGAGCGCTGGGTGGGCTGCTGGGGAGCGCTGGGTGGGTGCTGCCGGGGAGTGCTGGTGGGTGCTGCCGGGTGGGGGTGAGGGGCTGGTGGGTGCTGCCGGGGAGCGCTGGTGGGTGCTGCCGGGGGGAGAGGGGCTGGTGGGTGCTGCCGGGGAGCGCTGGGTGGGCTGCTGGGGAGCGCTGGGTGGGTGCTGCCGGGGAGGGGCTGGTGGGTGCTGTCGGGGAGGGGCTGGTGGGTGCTGCCGGGGGGAGAGGAGCTGGTGGGTGCTGCCAGGGAGCGCTGGGTGGGTGCTGCCGGGGGAGAGGGGCTGGTGGGTGATGCCGGGGAGGGCTGGTGGGTGCTGCCGGGGGGAGAGGAGCTGGTGGGTGCTGCCAGGGAGCGCTGGGTGGGCTGCTGGGGAGCGCTGGGTGGGTGCTGCCGGGGAGCGCTGGTGGGTGCTGTCGGGGAGGGGCTGGTGGGTGCTGCCGGGGGGAGAGGGGCTGGTGGGTGATGCCGGGGAGCGCTGGTGGGTGATGCCGGGGAGCGCTGGTGGGTGATGCCGGGGAGCGCTGGTGGGTGCTGCCGGGAAGCGCTGGGTGGGTGATGCCGGGGAGCGCTGGGTGGGTGATGCCGGGGAGCGCTGGGTGGGTGATGCCGGGGAGCGCTGGGTGGGTGATGCCGGGGAGCGCTGGGTGGGTGCTGCCGGGGAGCGCTGGTGGGTGCTGCCGGGGAGGGGCTGGTGGGTGCTGCCGGGGGGAGAGGGGCTGGTGGGTGATGCCGGGGAGCGCTGGGTGGGTGCTGCCGGGGAGCGCTGGTGGGTGCTGCCGGGGGGAGAGGAGCTGGTGGGTGCTGCCGGGGAGGGGCTGGTGGGTGCTGTCGGGGAGGGGCTGGTGGGTGCTGCCGGGGAGAGGAGCTGGTGGGTGCTGCTGGGGAGAGGAGCTGGTGGGTGCTGCCGGGGAGCGCTGGTGGGTGCTGCTGGGGAGCGCTGGGTGGGTGCTGTCGGGGAGGGGCTGGTGGGTGCTGCCGTGGAGCGCTGGGTGGGCCGTGCGCGGAGAGACGAAGTTCTGGGTTTGCAACAGTGAAAAAAAATATATAAATACATAATGTGCATATTCTGGGAGGGGACATTTCTCTAGTGGCTTCCGAATCTCACAAGACTGCACATCTTATTTATCTGTATTTTATTACAACGTTTCATGCTTATCATGTCCTTACTGGCACCATCTGCTCATTCACTTGTTTAATATTTTTCATTGGTTTCATATTTCATTGTCACATAGACAGACCCCATATTCCACTAGTCATACTGAGATCACCCCCACAGCGCATACAACATACATCTTACTGGTACTTTTATTTCATAAACACTTTCATTATTAACGGTGTGTGCAGCACATACAGCACTAGCGCAGCGCGTAGTGACCCTATTGTACAATATTCAGGCCGACGCTGGCTACCAGCAAGAACGTGGGCCCCATAAAACGTTAAGAGCTCTCCATACTAGGGCTGAGAGAGGCATCATTGGAGCTCTCCATACTAGGGCTGAGAGAGGCATCATTGGAGCTCTCCATACTAGGGCTGAGAGAGGCATCATTGGAGCTCTCCATACTAGGGCTGAGAGAGGCATCATTGGAGCTCTCCATACTAGGGCTGAGAGAGGCATCATTGGAGCTCTCCATACTAGAGCTGAGAGAGGCATCGTTGGATCTCTCTATACTAGGGCTGAGAGAGGCATCATTGGAGCTCTCCATACTAGGGCTGAGAGAGGCATCGTTGGAGCTCTCCATACTAGGGCTGAGAGAGGCATCATTGGAGCTCTCCATACTAGGGCTGAGAGAGGCATCATTGGAGCTCTCCATACTAGGGCTGAGAGAGGCATCGTTGGACTCTAGAAGCACACAGGTCCCCGGGGCAGTCAGGGGTTCCTCAGCTTTAGGGGTCAGTAAATGGACTCACCAGACATCCCGAGCTTTCTTCGTCTCCGGACACGCACAGCACGGTCTTAGCGGTTTCTTCTCTTGGCTATCGGAGCTCACAGTCGTGGACTCGCAACTCGCAGCCGCCAAGCTTGACATAGTGGATGGCACTTCTTCTGCGGACAGGGACAGAAAAACACAAGAAATGCACAATACGCTCTCACAATGTTACTGAAGTACCAACATCCTAAACATACAGGTTCACAGATGGTCTGATCTAAGGGAAGAGGTCAGGGGTACCAGCCCAGGTACACCAGTAACGGGGTACACTAGCAGCGTCAGTTACCCAGAAGAAACCTGGTTCTGGATGCCGTTAAGTAGTCCAGTGGTGGAAGGATTTGTAAGCCCCTCCTACTGCGGCAAGAGGGCGCATTTGGGATACCGAAAGGGAACGCTGGCAAAGTAAGCCCAGCCGGTTCCCAGCAGCAACAGATAGGGTGGCATAGGCGGTCCATCCTGTCACAAGTTATACAAAGATTAAAGGAAGAACCAAATCTGAAAAACATGGAACACTGACTAATACTATATTTATATATTTCAGGAGCTTATTAGGAAGGGAAAGCTGAGAAAGCTGTGATAGTGAGGGGGAATGTGTTTTCCTATGTAGAACAGACATCCTGTCTTCAAAAGGACACACATTTATTTTTCTGAACCTTCCCCAACTAGTAGAAATGATGAGGATTTATGCTGGAGACCACCAAGGATCTAGATATACTCAACAGTACTGGTGTCTATCAGGCCTACAGTATGGAGAAGTGTGATATTAAAGGCCAGATTCAATTCAGCCCACTGTGTCTCCGCCGTGCACACTGCTGCTTACTACGGTAAGGAATCTCCACTCACTTATCTGCCCACCTCTATGGGGAGCGAGGCTGCCGGACATTGCCCTGGGGTCTCTCTGTGTTGCATTGAACCTGCCCCTGAATGTCTGTTAGTACAGCCGTCTGTCTGATCAGCTGTTACAACCTCAGCAGCATCATTTACATAGAGGAGCTGTGTATGGAACCAGCATTGTACTAGTAGTAGGGAAGGAATCACTGGGAACGTACATATTTACTAGTGGAAGTAGAGAAGACTAAAGCCAGAGATAATTAATTCTTCCTGCTGAAGGTAACAAGTGATGGGAGAGAGGGGGTGACAGCAGCTGTCAGATATATCCGGTACTAGCACAAGGCACCGCAGGAAGATGTATTAGGACAGAAGGATGCGCAGCACTAGAGGGATGTGATAATGAATGAGGGTAGTGAACAGGTGGAACAGACTCTCAGCAGAGGGGGGTAAAGGGAATGTAACCATGTGTGGGACAGATATAACCTGAGACCCCTAATAGTGACCCCGTCACAATATAACCTATATCCATACAGAGCTGGGGGTGACAGGGTCTGGGGTCTAGGAATAAATGGGCAGATGGGCCGTGTACTTCTTATCTGTGTCACATTCTATGTTTCTCTATTTAGGGGTCACCCTATGGGAAGACAGAGCTGGCAGCCTCTTATAGAGAGGAATGTCTGATACCAGAGAGCAACAGCTGTGCTGCCATGTCACATGATCTCTCAGGGAACTTCCCATGTATTGGGGTTATTAGTAACACTTCCAGGTAGGGGGCAGCACCCCAGCCCCCCTCACACATGTAACATGCTTCCAGCCTGCCAGTAAGAGATCATGTGTCCTTCCTACAATGTCACATACATGACCCCATCCCCAACACATGTGTGCCTGTCCCCTCCATGCCACCAAATGCCTCACTGCTCCTCCCACAACATATTACACACGTGCTGGAGCTCACACAGCCCCTGCTACATACATGTGACCCCCACTCACCTCCTGCTCTATCACACAGCCCGGACACCGCTGCACTGCGCATGTGCGCCCCGAGGGATGCCGGGAAATGTAGTCTCAGATGTAACTTCTCCCTCCGCCAGGTCCTCCTCTGCGTCACGTGACCCCGTGTTCATGGTAACAGTATGCGGCGCCCGGTCTCCATGGTGACGGTGACCAGAGCGGCCGGGTCCTAACTCCGACACCATGAGCCAGACCCTGACCCACAGAGCGGGCCCCGGGGGCCCCCAGCGAGCCGGCCGGAGCTACGACTTCCTCTACGGTACTGTCACCCTGATTGTGACCCTGTCACCCTGATAGTGACGCTGTCACCCTGTATCCTCCTTACCTGACCCTGATAGTGACCCTGTCACCCTGTATCCCCCTAACACCCTGATAGTGACCCTGTCACCCTGTATCCCCCTAACACCCTGATAGTGACCCTGTCACCCTGTATCCCCCCTGACACCCTGATAGTGACCCTGTCACCCTGTATCCCCCTAACACCCTGATAGTGACCCTGTCACCCTGTATCCCCCTAACACCCTGATAGTGACCCTGTCACCCTGTATCCCCCTAACACCCTGATAGTGACCCTGTCACCCTGTATCCTCCCTGTCACCCTGATAGTGACCCTGTCACCCTGTATCCCCCCTAACACCCTGATAGTGACCCTGTCACCCTGTATCCCCCTAACCTAACCCTGATAGTGACCCTGTCACCCTGTATCCCCCTAACACCCTGATAGTGACCCTGTCACCCTGTATCCCCCCTGACACCCTGATAGTGACCCTGTCACCCTGTATCCCCCTAACACCCTGATAGTGACCCTGTCACCCTGTATCCCCCTAACACCCTGATAGTGACCCTGTCACCCTGTATCCCCCCTGACACCCTGATAGTGACCCTGTCACCCTGTATCCCCCTAACACCCTGATAGTGACCCTGTCACCCTGTATCCCCCTAACACCCTGATAGTGACCCTGTCACCCTGTATCCTCCCTGTCACCCTGATAGTGACCCTGTCACCCTGTATCCCCCCTAACACCCTGATAGTGACCCTGTCACCCTGTTTCCCCCCCTGTCACCCTGTATCCCCCCCTGTCACCCTGATAGTGACCCTGTCACCCTGTATCCTCCTAACCTGACCCTGATAGTGACCCTGTCACCCTGTATCCCCCTAACCTGACCCTGATAGTGACCCTGACACCCTGTATCCCCCTAATCTGACAACCTGATAGTGACCCTGTCACCCTGTATCCCCTCCTAAAACCCTGATAGTGACCCTATCACCCTGTATCCCCTCCTAACACCCTGATAGTGAACCTTCCCGCCCTAACACCCTGATAGTGACCCTGACACCCTGTATCCCCCTAACCTGACCCTGATAGTGACCCTGTCACCCTGTGTCCCCCCCTAACACCCTGATAGTGACCCTGACACCCTGTATCCCCCTAACCTGACCCTGATAGTGACCCTTTCACCCTGTATCCCCCTAACCTGTCACCCTGATAGTGACCCTGTCACCCTGTATCCCCCTAACCTGACCCTGATAGTGACCCTGTCACCCTGTATCCCCCTAACCTGACCCTAATAGTGACCCTGTCACCCTGTATCCCCCTAATATGACACCCTGATAGTGACCCTGTCACCCTGTATCCCCCTAACATGACACCCTGATAGTAACCCTGTCACCCTGTATCCCCCTAACATGACACCCTGATGGTGACCCTGTCACCCTGTATCCCCCTTACATGACACCCTGATAGTGACCCTGTCACCCTGTATCCCCCTAACCTGTCACCCTGATAGTGACCCTGTATTCCCCTAACCTGTCACCATGATAGTGACCCTGTCACCCTGTATCCCCCTAACCTGACCCTGATCGTGACCCTGTCACCCTGTATCCCCCTAACATGACACCATGATAGTGACCCTGTCACCCTGTATCCACCTAACCTGACACCCTGATAGTGACCCTGTCACCCTGTATCCTCCTAACCTGACCCTGATAGTGACCCTGTGATAGCGCCTGTAGAATGATAATGTCAGGGGTAATAAACTGTATTTATATCCAGTAATGAATCAGTATCTTAGAGATATTATGATGCCTCTGATGCAGTCACATAGAGCTGCAGACTAGGGGTATATTTACTAAACTGTGGGTTTGAAAAAGTGGAGATGTTGCCTATAGCAACCAATCAGATTCTAGCTGTCATTTATTTAGTACATTCTACAAAATGACAGCTAAAATCTGATTGGTTGCTATAGGCAACATCCCCACTTTTTCAAACCCGCAGTTTAGTAAATATACCCCTAGAAGTGTGTTATGTTACCAGCAGTCTTGTGTCTGTAGGAGGGACAGCGTTGGGGTAGAGGGGCATCGGGGCAGCACAGTGGCTCAGTGGTTAGCACTTCTGCCTCACAGCACTGGGGTCATGAGTTCAATTCCTGACCATGGCCTTATCTGTGTGGAGTTTGTATGTTCTCCCCGTGTTTGTGTGGGTTTCCTCCGGGTGCTCCGGTTTCCTCCCACACTCCAAAAACATACTAGTAGGTTAATTGACTGCTAAAAATTTACCCTAATGTGTGTGTGTGTGTGTGTGTGTGTGTGTGTGTATATTAGGGAATTTAGACTGTAAGCTCCAATGGGGCAGGGACTGATGTGAGTGAGTTCTCTGTACAGCGCTGCGGAATCAGTGGCGCTATAAAAATAAATGGTGATGATATTATAGTAAGCCAGGTGCACATATGTTTACAGTGTATGAAGTGGTTGCAGTCAGCTGCGGGACCTGCCCATCAGATAAATGTGACTAATGACAAAATAATTCAATATAATATATTTAAATTAAAATAGGTATGCAAATGAGGCATTGGGGTGGAAAACAAAATGATAGATACCTTTAATATGTCATCTAATGCAGCTAATAGATGGTTGTCAATGTATTTTCCTTGTAGATCCAGTATACACGTTATCTAGTCAGAAGGATCATGCTCAGGCTTCGTTCAAAGCTCACATGTCGTATGACAGGGTGGTGAGTATCACCGGTCTGCATTGTTATCTCTGTCCTGTGTTATCACCATCCTGAGTATCACCGATCTGCGCTGTCTCTGTGCTGCATCTACAGCTGTTCAGATCTGCAACTTTTTAGCACTTACAACTCCTTACAGCTGCAGAGAGATGACCGGGGAGAGAGGGATGTTCTAATGTAGTAATGTACAGTAAGGGAGTGTTTGAGCAACTGTACAGATTCACATTTGGATGTAGCTGCAGATAAGGCTCAAAAGAAGGTTTTATTTACAGGTCAGGGCCGGACTGGCCATCTGGCACTTCTGGCAAATGGCAGAAGGGCCGGTCCACATGTCCGCCGAGCAGCAGCACCCTGCGCGCCGCTCGGCGGACGGAGAGTCAGTGACTGCCGACTATGTGAGTAATCACGTGGGACGGCACCACGTGACAGGCGCCGTCCCATGTGATTACTGCATAGTCGGCAGTCATTGATTCTCCGTTGGCTGAGCAGCGTGCAGGGTGCTGCTGCTGCTGGATGTAAAAAGGTAAGTGTCTGTGTGTGTGTGTGTCTGTGCGTGTGTGTAAGTAAGTAATAGTGTGGCAAACAGTGGGGCTGGCAAACTGGGGCAAACAAACAAACAGTGGAGGAAAAACAGTGGGGCTAACAACCAGACAGTGGGGTTAACAGTATGGCTGTGGGGCTAATTTTGTGCATGTGTGGCCCCATGTTGCTATAGTGTGCGTGCGTGTTTGGCCATGTTCATATAGTGTGCGCGAGCGCAGTATTTTAATATAATATGTGAGGGAAGGGAGGATCTTAATATAGGGTGGGAGGTCGGCTATTTAGTGGCGGAGTGTAGGTGGGGGCTAATTATTTAAGGTGAGGTGAAAGAACCTTTAATTTAATGCTGGGGTGGTTTAGGGCTATTAATTGAATATGGGGCTGATTTTGGGGAGAAGGGCTATTTATTGAATGTGAATATAAATTATTTATTGTCGAGGATGGTTGTGGAAAATGGCTAAATTATTACACTTTAATGCTATTTAATTTATTGCTGGGACAGTTTGGAGGGAGGGAAATATGTTTTGAGTAAATGGGTATATTGTTAATTTAATGTTGGGGCTGGTTGGAGGGAAATAGGTCTACTTATTAAATGTGAATATTATTATTCTGGGGACTGGAGGGAGGCCTAATTATAAAACGTGAGTGCTATTGTTTTAACATTAGGGCTAGTTAGAGTTTTCTATATCTCATGTACCCATTTTTCTTTCAAAATAGGGCATCCAATATTCCAGGATCAAGACAAGAATGAACTGAGCTAAAGAAACCATCTGCTACAAGTGGTGAAAGTGACCAAGACAGGTAGGAGAGAGCAGGACAGTCTGCCAACTGTCCTGAATCTGGTAGGGCAGTCCTGAATTTGGGTGACTGTCTCACTTAGTCAGGATTTGGTCCGACTGCAAGGACAGTTGGGAGATATGTCCCGCTTCATAATGTACTGCTTGTGAAGGCAAAGCTGTGTGCTTCTAACAGTAGTGCCTGAGTAGTTGTCTAAAATGATAAATGTAATGTATCTTTATAATGTATGTATCAATGCCCCATGTTGGCCACACCCACAACACAATGAGGTCACGCCCTGTTCGGCGGCGGCACATATTTTAACTCCTGCTGGAACAGAGCTGGGCCTGTGTACCTTACATGCCGGGGCTAATTTTTAGTCCCAGTCCGGCCCTGTTACAGGTGGTCAGTGGCAGGTGTAAGTAGGGGATTCTGCCTGAGTACGGTGTACATACACATACATACATACACACATACATACATACATACATACACATACACACATACATACATACATACACATACATACATACATACATACACACATACACATACATACATACATACATACATACACATACATACATACATACATACATACATACATACATACACATACATACATACATAAATACACACATACATACATACACACATACATACATACATACATACATACACACATATACATACATACATACACATACATACATACACATATACATACATACACATACATACACACATACATACACATACATACATACATACATACACATACATACATACATACACATACATACACATACATACATACATACATACACATACATACATACATACACATACATACATACATACACATACATACATACACATACATACATACATACATACACATACATACATACATACATACACATACATACATACATACATACATACATACACATACATACATACATACACACACATACATACATACATACATACATACATACACATACATACATACATACATACACATACATACATACATACACATACATACATACATACATACATACACATACATACATACACACACATACATACATACATACATACATACATACATACATGCATGCACATACTCACACACACACACTCACCCACATACACAACCACACACATATACACATACATACATACACACACATACATACATACATACATACATACATACATACATACATACATGCATGCACACACATACACACACACATACATACATACACACATACTCATACACACACACACTCACTCACATACACAACCGCACACATATACACACACACACTCACTGCAGCTTATACTTGTGTTCCACTCTGATTCAGGCTCTATGTGACCTGCAGCTGACGATGGACTAAGTGCTATCAGTAAGCCTTACACTGCGGGGGTGCAGGGGCGGTGTTAGCACCGGGGTATTTATAGATATTACTTTCATGTTAGTGTTTCTTTCTCATCAATGGATTATGCTGCATAATAATCTCTCTATTTCCCTCCTGTCTCCTTCACTCAGCAAAAAGTTCCCGAGTTCCCCACAATGTTCAGCGAATTGGTCCACCAGCCGCGCTTTACACTGCGGCTGCAGCTTAAAGATCCCGTCCCTGCGTTCATCCAGCGACAATGGCGAGGAGGAGGGGAGCAGAGACAGATCGCTGTCAAGCAGCTGGCTGGGTAAGTGACATCTCAGGATGAACAGCAGGGGGCAGCGCAGGGCAGGTAACAGGCTGGATTCTCACATATAGGTCACGCATGCCTTGTATGAATTATATAGTTATATAGTTATACTCTTACAAATAAGCATCCCTTCCTACGTCCTTTCTATGGCCCTTGGTACCGAATATTCATTATTATATATTTCTATTGACCTTGAATATATTTATACTTAGCTCACTTGTTATCCCAAAATAAGCAAACCTGGATTTTCTAACCTCTTTCTCTGTCTGGTCTCCAGTTTTTCTACTTACAGTGAGGTGTCCAAAACTGTACCCAAATTCAAGGTGGGGTTTAAGTAGTAATTATAAATGGTGTAATGGTAATACTGTTTGCATCCTCTGCATTTATCTCTCTTTTTATGCACCCCAGGGGGGTAAATGTATCAAGCTGAGAGTTTCCAGCAGGTTTGAAAAGTGGAGGAGTTGCCTATAGCAACCAATCAGATTCTGCCTATCATTTATTTATAACATTCTCCAAACTGCTACCTTTTGCCTTGAAAAAGCTAGGACAGCGAAACGCGTGTTGGCATCGCTGTCTGTGACTGATCTAACGAATTGACATTTATTGCATTAGCTCTCAGATATATGATTAATCACTGCCCAAATCCTCAGTTAGTAATATATTTAGGTAGATAGGAAATCACTGCCGTCACCTCCTCAGCGTAGGCACTTATGATGCAGTCACTAGGTTGTCAGTTTCCGCTGTATGAGAGATGAACCTGCCCAGTGTCGGGGGTGTTTGCTGGATTAACACCTAACGGCTCCTGCACTGGGTAACCTGTAATCCTGCTTTAGAGGATTATTTAGTCATTTACTAGTCCATAATCTAATGGATAATCTGTGACATGGAAGTGACGGAATAATACTTTAATCTAATAGACATTTATCCAGGAATTAATTTACTTACGATACAAATAAAGAGATCGAGAGTCACAACCAGCATTTTAATATCAGGTTTATTTTCACTTTATTTCACATGTATTTCGCTGCTTTTAATGAATTGTTCTAATACTTTGCATAATAAAAGTTATATATTATTAATTTGTTGGATGTAGACACATGAGATATATACATTTGGGACTGCTCCTGTGCACCATGTTACACAGTATCTTGCTTATTCCTGCTTTGTTCTGTTGAAAATGTTATAAACCTTCATCTAAAATGAAAGACATATAAAAACTATTACATTTAAGTAAAGATATGATATAATATAATAAGTTGAAGTGTGAACAATCTATGATTTATTACTAGCGCGACACAACAATTCTATTTGGTTGCTATTGGCAACAGCTCCACTTTTCAAACCTGCCAGAAGCTATTATGGACACCTTCCATTCTATAAGATATTAATAAAAAGATTACAGGGCCCAAGCTGAAAGAAAATGCCTATAAGCTTCTTTATCGATGGTACTTGGTCCCGGCCAGATTACAAAAAATCTTTCCGGACTCATCTAGCTCATGTTGGAGAGGATGTTCATCGGAAGGGTCCTTCCTCCATATTTGGTGGCAATGCCCCAAGCTTGCCCCATTCTGGTTGGAACTACGGAACTTTGCTTTTCAGATTCTACAGATTGACATCCCAATTTCTCCCAGGTTTTTCCTTCTCCCACTTGGGATTCCATCCGCAACTAAACATCAAACAAAAATGTTCCGCCACATAGTTTCTGCAGCACTGTGTCAGATTGCCACTAATTGGAAACAACCCTCCGTGCCCTACTATGCAGACAATTATTAATAGAGTTTGGCACTCATACAAAATGGAGTTTATGACATGCATATTGCGAAATACCTCTAAATCATTCAACAAAGTCTGGGAGCCGTGGATGTCATTTTTTCAAATCCAAATTCCTTTTGCCCACTTTTCTCTGACTAGCCTCTCTTTTCTGTCTCTTCTTTCTTCTATTCTTATAGTTAAAACTTGGTCAATATCAAGACTCTTTTTATTATGATATACAATGATTGTATTAGTCCCTGAACATGCATAACCTGATTGTAACAGATTTTGTCTTGGACTGATGCTCATTATTGACCTTCTCAAAAATAAAACTTTAAAAAAAAAAAAAAAGATTACAGGGCCCAATACTTACCCCTACAATGCACCAATACTAACGTTACCCCAGTCTGATGATGTCATATTTGTATCTGTCCTGTGTCTTCTACCCTGTACCATTTTTCCCCTAGAGCCAAACTGTTATGAGGAACGCTATGAACGATTTTACAAATTATGACTATACCATGCTGACCCTGTGTTAGCTATAAGATTATTTTTATCTTCTACAATATAATCCGTTCAAATTGTGTGCCCACTACTTCAGGCAGGTCCGTGGGTCTATAATTTGTTTTCGGTTTGATTTTGTTCCTTTTTTAACGATTGGTATCACATCTGTTATGTGACAGTCTAGTGATACTTACCCGTTTTTGAGGGAATCCAGAAATAGGAGAAGTAGTGATGCTTTAATTACTGAACTTAGCTCCTTAAGCACACAGGGGTGCATGCTCTGTGCCTGGTGCTTTATCTCTGTCTTAAGGGCCTGTTTATTGTAAAGTAGTGATAGGACTAGATTTCTTTCTCTTATCACTGTAATTTACCATTACGTTTTCACTGGATCAGCTGAGTGATGCTCCGCTCCCCGGCAGTACTGGCTGGCAGTGGTAAGAGTACTCTAATTGCTTGGTTGTCTCTCTGCATGGCCGGTTCACTTATATGTGGCTGAACTAGAAGTCCTGTCTTGGGCAAACAGTTCCACTTTTTTTTTTAATTCATACAGAGTAAAAAAACATAGATTAAAAATAATAATATATATTTTTTTTAATAATTACAAAATAAAACAAAATGGTTTAATAAATTAATAATAAAGCGTTTTTCATTCTTCCAGAGGCTGCAGCAGCCCAGCAATAGCCGGCAGTATCCCCTTAATGTATTGGGAGAAGCCCTAATTGGGTGTCTTGCCAATTGTAGCCAGGCCCCTTAATCTTTAGGTGTAACTCCCCCCCCCCGTGTTAGAAAAATACCATGGCTGGGCTATTGCTACACCCCCTATTTACTGGTGTTTAGCCTCTAGAAAAAAGCATATTTAAAACATCAGCTTTCCCTTTACTCTATAAAATTATTTTATCGCTTCTTTATGCTTTTGGGATTCTTGATATACAGCATTTAGTGATCCGTCCTTCGCTGCAGCCTTTACTAATCTGATTTCCTTTTTAAATATGTTTATCATCATCACCATTTATTTATATAGCGCCACTAATTCTGCAGCGCTGTACAGAGAACTCACATCAGTCCCTGCCCCACTGGGCATACAAAATAAAACTATTACATACATAAAAACTATTACATACATATAATAAAATACATTAAGAAACAAATAATGTTCCTTCATCTTCTTGCCTTTAAAACGATCCTCAAAAGACATAAAAAAGGGGAAGACAGAAAAGAAAAAAAACCAGGTCATTCTAAAAAGCACTTTAACTCAAAATCTTTATTTAAACCGTCAGGAAAAAGACAATTCAATCTAAAAATCCATGACATCTCCCTTGTGGACAAGGAATTCTTTAAGTCCCTATATTTCCAAATTTTTTGGACCATATCTAGCCCTAAAAAATTCTTCACACCTTTTAAAGAACAATTTTGATATTGTTTGAAATGATGGGAAAGATAATGTGAATCATAACCGACTTTTATATTATGAATGTGTTCATATAAACGCTTCTTAAGGGGACGAGATGTTTTTCCCACATAGAATTTTCCACAGCCTCATTCAGTCAAATATATAACATTGGTAGAATTACACGTAATAAAATGTTGAATCTTGTAGACTTGATTATGAACTATAAATTCTTTAATTCTCCCAAATATTATTTTTAACATTTTTACAGGCATTACAGGTTCCACATCTATAAAATCCTTTAGATAAATTCTGGCCTGTGTTAGACTGTTCATTTACAGCGCCTCTCAATAATTTATCCTTGAGATTAGCTGCCAGTTTACAGATAAAATAAGGTTTGGGAGGAAGAATTTTGGAGAGATAGAAATCTTTATTCAAAATATGCCAATATTTACCTATAATCTTCTCTATTTTCTTGGATAAATTACTACATTGAGTGACAAATGCCATTTTCGGACATTTATCACCTGAAATGACCTTATCTTCAGTAGACAATAATTCTTGTCGTTCTATTTTCATAACCTTTTCGCTAGATGATTTAAGTAATGAATCCTCATATCCTTTGGCTAAAAAATTCTTATACATATTAACCATCTGCGTATCAAAGACTGTATCTTCCATGCAATTTCTTCTAAGACAAAGGAACTGACTAAAAAGAACGCCTTTGAGCCAATTTGAATGATGTTGGCTATTACGTAAAATATAAGAATTAGTATCAGTAGGTTTACGGTAACATTTGGTATAAATAGTGTTATCCTTGATGTAAATGGCAAGGTCCAAAAAGTGAACTAATGTCTTACTACTAGCAAATGTAAACTTAATACTCTAATTATTGATGTTCAGACTGGAACAAAAAATACCTAAAGCGAATTTATCACCTCTCCAGAAGAAAAGGATGTCCTCTATATAACGATGCCAGGATCCCAGGCCCGCCCCGAGTCTACCACAAATTTGGTGATGCTCCCAATATGCCATAAATAAATTGGCATAACTTGGGGCGAACCTGGTACCCATTGCCGTCCCCGTCTTCTGAATATAATAGGCATCCTTGTAAAAAAAAAAATTATATATTAACCAGTATAAACTGTATGTGCTCCAACAGAAACTTTTTCAGATCTTCCTGCAAAGTATATTTATCTAGGAAAAACTTAACAGCTTCTAAACCCTTGTCATAGGAAATAATAGTATACAATGAAGTGACATCAGCAGTTACTGTATACATATCTGCATCCCAATTAATGGTATTTAGTTTAATCAGAGCATCTTTGGTATCCCTCAAATAAGAGAAATTCTGTTTTACCAAAAGTTGCAAATGAAAGTCAATGAATGAAGAGAAATTAGACAAAATACTATTTACCCTGGAGTTAATCAGTCTACCCAGGGGATTAGTCTGGTTTTTATATATCTTCGGTAGAACATAATAAATGGAGTTGTAGGTGCCTTAATTCTCAAAAAAACAGACTCGTCTTTATGTAATACATCATTATTCTCAAATTCAGTGATTAGTAGATCATATTGTTCCCTAATTTTAACAGTGGGATCATTTTTCCACCTAATGTAAGTACCTTTAGCATCTAACTGTCTTTCAGTTTCTTTACAATAAGTTTCTTTATCCATCAGCACAATACTTCCTCCCTTATCTATAGATTTGGTAACCAAATTAGTATCTTTCTGAAGGGATTTAAGTGCCTGTCTTTCCTTAGATGTAAGGTTAGATGTTGGGATGTTACTTTTTCTCTTAATACATTTCTTTATATCATCAGATACTAATCGATTAAAAGTGTCTAAATAAGCCCCTTTATATGCATAGGAAATAAGGTTGATTTTTTTTTCTTGAAGCTACTAGACACTGTACTCGATATTTCTTCCATATTAGTCTCATCCGATTTCATAGCAAAGAATGTCTTTAAGGTAAGCTCCCGAACATATTTCTGTACATCCAAAAAAGTCCCAAAAGAATCTGGGGTTGAAGTGGGGCCAAATTTTAGGCCTTTAGATAGTAGAGAAGTTTCATCTCCACTAAGAGACCTAGAACTAAGATTAAAAACATTGGTAGTATTTATATCTTGGACAATTTCTCCTTTATTAGTCTCCTTTTCAGGCATCGGATCTACATAAATTTCTGTGACCTGTTTCTTTTTTAATTTGATTCTTGATTTAAATTTAACAAGTTTAGTAATACTATTGCCCCCACGTTTATCTCTCTTATTGTAAGATACTTTATTATGGTTTCTTTCTGAGTTTTTTCCGATACCTTTTCTACCGCCTGTATCTTACTCCCATTCTTCTGTTATTTTCTTGTATTTCCTCCCTTCCCAAAAAGGGGATGAACTTTCCCAATCTCTAAGTGGCGAGAATCTATTCTGTATAGGAAGAGGGGAATATAGATAATACCAAAATACACTCCCCGGCGCTCAAAAGAAAACTAAATGAACAGGGATAGGGGTAAAACAGGTTTATATGTAGTAAGTAAATGAGAACACAATAAAACAAAATAGTATCACAAAGGGCTAAGAACTAATAGAATCATTAGTACGCACATACCCTATAGTAGAGAATATATAACATTATGTCTGCAGACAATTATACAAAACAATATATGAAAAATTGAAAAAAATTATAAACACAGAGTCCAGAAAAAAGTATAAAAACAAATCCAGAAAGTGGGTGAAGCAAATTTAAAAAATGTGTATTGTGAAGGTAAATATCGGTAAGCAGAAATGGGTACCTCACTTGCACCCATTTCTCCTTACCGTCTTTTCGGATAAAGTACATTCGGGATTGTTCGCTTGTCAGTTTATGGCATAATATATGGAAGTGCCGGTATAGATCTATATAGTTGGTGGCACTATAGCAGGTGGATACGCGGCAGGGGCCCCCTGCCATAATGACAACCAACCCCAGGCTGTTCAGCGCTGGGCGGGATTCCCTAGGGAGTGTGGTCCGCTGAAAAAAAAGAGCACCCCCCCCCTTCCTCTAGGGACACCCATCCCAGTGCTAAAAGCACTAGGGCTTTTCCTACACCCCTGGTCGGTGGGTGTAGGGTAATAACAGCGATAGAAATGTAAAAAAACAAACAGACGCCATTTTGTTTTCTGGAACTACAAGCACCAGCATACCCATGGCAGCCAGGGCATGTTGGCACTTGGAGAACCACAAGTGCCAACATGCCCTGACACCCATGGCTTGCTGACACATGTAGTTCCACAAAATAAAAAGTTTACAAAACCACAACTCCCTCATTCAAACCATTAAAAATAATAAAACCCCAGTAAAGACACTAAACACCCTCATTTATACCCCAGTAAAGACACTAAACACCCTCATTTATACCACATAATTTTATTAAAAATAATAAATCCCCAAAATACTCACCAGTGATGTTTTCATCTGTCGTCAGCAGCTTTTAATCCTAAAATGTGTGAATACCAAGTCCCAATAAATTTGTATCCAAAGTCCGGCTTGTAAATGTCCAAAATAAATTTGTATCCAAAGTCCGGCTTGTAAATGTACAAAATTAATTTGTATCCAAAGTCCGCCTTGTAAATGTACAAAATTAATTTGTAATTACAGTAGTCCATGCTTGGAAAATTCTTCAGTTCTTCTGGCCAGCAGGTCTCCCTTGTTGATTGAAGTCTTCTTATCTTCAGCCAGAAGGGCCCCATAGTTGTAAAATCCAACCCGGAACATACTTGTTTACAAAACATAAAAAAAGATGACAGACGTCGCAAACAGCTTCTACCCTGTAGAAGCTCCGATACACAATGAACTTAGCACAGCCGCGAGGTCTATTTATAGTATTAGCGGTTTCCTATAACAGCGTGGGAAACCCCTAATACTATAAATAAACCTTGCGCAAGAGCTAAGTATAGAAATTTTATCCAATATCCTGTGAGGTACAAGCACATTGGAAACGTTTATTCTGTCCAAACAAACGTTATCTGTCTCTATAACCTTTCGCTGAACAGTGGCTCATGTTACCAGACAAGAGATCCATCAGACTATGAAAGCCACCAGATCCACCATAACCCAGTCATTGAGTCAAGTGAAATCTCCGTCTTTCTTTAGAGTTCTATCTAATTATCTAGATCGCATTTACAGGATGGACAAAGCAGCGCTACACTATCCAATAACTCTGTCAGTGTTCCATCAAACGGAACTGCTGTGTTCTATATAAAGGCTGACTTCAGTGACTCCCCAAAACCATCGTACCCCTGTACCAAAAGTAAACCGAAATATACTTCCACCGAGGCAGCTGTGTAAAGTAAATACAAATCGTTCTTCTTTACCAGAACCACTCGTTTCATTGTCCCAATCTGATTAGGTAAAATCCCCCAGGAATAAGTCATGAAAAAGGACCTGTGGTAGCGCCTCACATGCGCATGGTATCCTCTTATTCTGTTCTCAGATACACTCGCTATAAAACTCGCACTTATACACTTTTCCTTACAGTGTTGCCTTACTCAGTCTTTTGACCACACTACATAACACTTAGGGCTAGATTTACTAAACTGCAGGTTTGAAAAAGTAGAGATGTTGCCTATAGCAACCAATCAGATTCTAGTTGTCATTTATTTAGTGCACTCCACAAAATGACAGCTAGAATCTGATTGGTTGCTATAGGCAACATCTCCACTTTTTCAAACCCGCAGTTTAGTAAATATACCCCCTAAGCTTTACAGAATTATTTATCCAACAACCACTGTATCTCAGCAGTACTTCACAGTATATACTCGTTATAAATAACCAATACTCACAACATATGTATGTATTTAAATCAAAGTATTTTACTGGTAAAACAGAAAAGATTGTATTCACAGTTCACACATATATCATAATGTTGTTTAGCATAACATAGTATTAAAATATAAAATTAAGCTAGCTTTACATATGTATCCTTAATAAGAATTAGTATTAATAATATTGCTTTAACTATCACAGATATCAGACAATAGCTACACAGTTATATAAATATAAATAGTTAAATCCACATTACAAACACATATAGCTATATATATATATATATAGAGAGAGAGAGAGAGAGAGAGAAATTATATATATAATAATCAAATATACTTGTCAAATCCTTGTATCCTGGATCCAATTCTTTATCTGACCCAATTTAGGGAACGTTCCTGTAGTATAGAATCCTTTTCTGTAGCTTAGTGTAGGATTTCTGTGGTATAGTATATTTTCTGTAGTGCAGTGTATCCCTATATAATATATATTTTCCATAGTGTAGTGTGGTATAATATATATTTTCTGTAGTGTAGTGTAGGACGGTGCTCATTGTCCAGGGGTAGGCAGAGAGGGAGAGGGGGAGTCCAGGGTCTGGCTTTTATAGTCCTGACCCGGAAACTCCCAGCCTCCCCAGCAGCAACATATGTGGGGTGATTCACCACACACACGTGAATGTTGTGTGTGTCCAGGGGTGATGATGTCATCACCCCTGGCAGTTCTCCCCACTGTGTGCGTGCCGACTTGAGGGGGGGTTCTGCTATGTAACTGCGCATGCACCAATGGTGCATGCACAATTGCAGTGTGGTCATGCATGCGCCGGTATCGTAGGTACTGCGCATGTGCGAGTCGCGCAATGTACGTGTGCGTGGCTTTCTCCCTTTACAGGACACATTATTATTTCCTGAGCTTTCACTTTAATAAAGTTTATTAATTATTATTTTCAGTACAACTGTTTAGGCTAAGTGTTTATAACAAACCTCAGTCTGTACTGGTTTGTTATTTCTATGTCTTCCCATACAGTCTCATTCTTTATATATGGTCACAGATACCCTCCTTCTTTTTACATACACAACTCCCTCTTCTGTCCTTCCTGAACATGTTATATCCTTCCAGCCATGTGTCCCTTATACCCACCATAAAAATCACCATACGGTCTAGTTCACATATATTGTTTGAAAGACTTCTAGCATTTGATATTTTTTACTGCCACTTTCTCCACCTCCTTTTCACCCTTCTAACCCCAGTGCCACCACCCCCCCCCCCCCCCCCAGTGTCTAATCCCTGTTTCCTGTATGCACAATATGGCAAAAGAAAGAGGGCGTAGTGCACTCCAGGGTGAGAGTCACTGACCCTAAAGCGTTATGTTACCCCCACTTGCATCCCAGTAACCACCCTCTGGACTAAGGTTGGAGCACACCCCTGGGTACGGTGTACCCTCTCAGGAGGTCGTGTGGAGAACGACCTCTGACCGGCTTCCAGTCCCCGGTGAGTAGTCTGGATGTACTAATGAGATTTGTGTGCCCGGGGTCAGAGAATACTCACACAGACACCATATTACACACAATCACCTCTAAAATCTCCTCCAGTCTGTTGTCAAGAGAGAATTTATCCCAGTTCTCCTAATCTAACCCCGTCTCTCCTTCTCAGCCTCCCTGATCCCCCTCGTCTCTCTGGTGTAGATCTACCTCTCTGGTGAATACATTACCTTACAGATCCAAGCTTCAAGTTTACAGCCCATTCCCTCTAACTGTGTCCTTGGTATCAGTATGTGCCATGAATCCTACATATTTAAGTATTACTGGTTCACATAATGTTTACCATCTTTTTGTGTGTTTCAGATCTCAGCCATCGTTATCATTGCCCCGAGGCAGCGCTACTGAGAATGATGATGTCACCGGACGCTACCGATACAAGTACTCTGAGAGGTAACTCAGCCTCCAGCAAGACGTAGCATCACCTGATATAGGGGCCTATTTATCAAACATTCCTCCTGTGTTAAACCCCCGAAAACTGTTGTTTTCGGGGGTTTACCGTGAAATTACTATGTATTATTGAAGCATCGCAGCAGATATCTCAGATCGTTTTTCTGAGCAGTCCCCATAACAGTGTATGGGAAGTGCTCAGAACCGCTATGTATTAAAGTCTTTATAGAGCAATTTTTCTCTTTTACTACATATTAATGTACTCCATCTGAAGCTGGCGCCATCTGAAGCTGGAGCCATCTGAAGCTGGTGCCATCTGAAGCTGGAGCCATCTGAAGCTGGAGCCATCTGAAGCTGGTGCCATCTGAAGCTGGAGCCATCTGAAGCTGGCGCCATCTGAAGCTAGAGCCATCTGAAGCTGGAGCCATCTGAATCTGGAGCCATCTGAAGCTGGAGCCATCTGAAGCTGGCGCCATCTGAAGCTGGAGCCATCTGAAGCTGGCGCCATCTGAAGCTGGAGCCATCTGAAGCTGGAGCCATCTGAAGCTGGTGCCATCTGAAGCTGGCGCCATCTGAAGCTGGCGCCATCTGAAGCTGGAGCCATCTGAAGCTGGCGCCATCTGAAGCTGGCGCCATCTGAAGCTGGAGCCATCTGAAGCTGGCGCCATCTGAAGCTGGAGCCATCTGAAGCTGGCGCCATCTGAAGCTGGCGCCATCTGAAGCTGGCGTCATCTGAAGCTGGCGCCATCTGAAGCTGGAGCCATCTGAAGCTGGAGCGATCTAAAGCTGGCGTCACCTGAAGCTGGCGTCATCTGAAGCTGGTGCCATCTGAAGCTGGAGCCATCTGAAGCTGGCGCCATCTGAAGCTGGAGCCATCTGAAGCTGGCGTACATTAACATATCTGAAAACTTTCGCAGCTGTCAGCTCTGCTCTGAAGAGCGCATGTGTGGAGGGATCATGTGATCCCTCCCTGTCACTCATCCTGCAGTTTGCCTCCAGGATGTTACTGCGCATGCACCAAGTTTTCGGTCGGCACATGCGCACTAACAAAAAAGAAAAAAAAAAGATTAAAATAAAAAGAGAAGATCACCGCAACCGTCAAAATTGAGAAAAGACTGTGATGATCAGGTGATCACTTCTCAGGGACAGCAGGTTATCGGCACTGCTGTCCCTGAGAAGTTTTTTAATACATAGCCGTTACTTTTCAATTCTTATCAAGGAGATCAGGATTGAAAAGTATCAAGTGAAAAAAACCGAAGAGTCATAAATAGACCCCATAATGTGCACATTACAGATAGCCTCTGCGGAAGGCTTTTGTACTATACTATTAAGTTTACATCCCTACAATGCAGCATTGAATCGTTCATTAAATGTGTTTTATTGCACGTGCGATCATTGCTCTCTCTCTATGTCTATCGCTGTACGAGGTTTGGTATTTCTGTGGTTGTGTAATGCCATAGTGATCACTCTGTGCACTAATTAATGTTTTCTCTTGTTGTATGTAATGAAGTGTTAGTGATGATATTGCATGTTAGTGAGATGAGACAGCATCTAATAATTACTAAAAAAGTGAACATTTCAGGAAAATGAATTAGATGGTGTCAAATACCATGGCTTAATCCCAATATATCCATTTATTCTCCACCATACAGACAGAGAACTCCCTCCCCCTCACTACATCGCACTGGGAACTCCCTTTACCCAGACATTATACAGACTGGGAACTCCCTCAATCTGGTACATTATATGACCAAGAACTCCAGTTCTCCAGTATATTATACCGATCAGATATTGCCTTTATCTGGTATATTATACAGAGTAGGAACTTCCTCTCTCCTGTATATTGTACACAGCGGGAACTTCCTCTCTCCTGTATATTGTACACAGAGGGAACTTCCTCTCTCTGGTATATTGTACACAGCGGGAACTTCCTCTCTCCTGTATATTGTACACAGAGGGAACTTCCTCTCTCCTGTATATTGTACACATCGGGAACTTCCTCTCTCCGGTATATTGTACACAGAGGGAACTTCCTCTCTCTGGTATATTGTACACAGCGGGAACTTCCTCTCTCCTGTATATTGTACACAGAGGGAACTTCCTCTCTCTGGTATATTGTACACAGCGGGAACTTCCTCTCTCCTGTATATTGTACACAGCGGGAACTTCCTCTCTCCTGTATATTGTACACAGCGGGAACTTCCTCTCTCTGGTATATTGTACACAGCGGGAACTTCCTCTCTCTGGTATATTGTACACAGCGGGAACTTCCTCTCTCCGGTATATTGTACACAGAGGGAACTTCCTCTCTCCGGTATATTGTACACAGCGGGAACTTCCTCTCTCCTGTATATTGTACACATCTGGAACTTCCTCTCTCCTGTATATTGTACACAGCGGGAACTTCCTCTCTCTGGTATATTGTACACAGCGGGAACTTCCTCTCTCTGGTATATTGTACACAGCCGGAACTTCCTCTCTCCTATATATTGTACACAGTGGGAACTTTCTCTCTCTGGTATATTGTACACAGCGGGAACTTCCTCTCTCTGGTATATTGTACACAGCGGGAACTTCCTCTCTCTGGTATATTGTACACAGCGGGAACTTCCTCTCTCTGGTATATTGTACACAGCGGGAACTTCCTCTCTCTGGTATATTGTACACAGCGGGAACTTCCTCTCTCCGGTATATTGTACACAGCGGGAACTTCCTCTCTCTGGTATATTGTACACAGCGGGAACTTCCTCTCTCCTGTATATTGTACACAGCGGGAACTTCCTCTCTCCGGTATATTGTACATAGCGGGAACTTCCTCTCTCCGGTATATTGTACACAGCGGGAACTTCCTCTCTCCTGTATATTGTACACAGCGGGAACTTCCTCTCTCTGGTATATTGTACACAGCGGGAACTTCCTCTCTCTGGTATATTGTACACAGCGGGAACTTCCTCTGTCTCCGGTATATTGTACACAGCGGGAACTTCCTCTCTCCGGTATATTGTACACAGCGGGAACTTCCTCTCTCCGGTATATTGTACACAGCGGGAACTTCCTCTCTCCGGTATATTGTACACAGCGGGAACGTCCTCTCTCCGGTATATTGTACACAGCGGGAACTTCCTCTCTCCGGTATATTGTACACATCGGGAACTTCCTCTCTCTGGTATATTGTACACATCTGGAACTTCCTCTCTCCTGTATATTGTACACAGCGGGAACTTCCTCTCTCCGGTATATTGTACACAGCGGGAACTTCCTCTCTCCGGTATATTGTACACATCGGGAACTTCCTCTCTCTGGTATATTGTACACAGCGGGAACTTCCTCTCTCCTGTATAATGTACACAGCGGGAACTTCCTTTCTCTGGTATATTGTACACAGCGGGAACTTCCTCTCTCTGGTATATTGTACACAGTGGGAACTTCCTCTCTCTGGTATATTGTACACAGCGGGAACTTCCTCTCTCTGGTATATTGTACACAGCGGGAACTTCCTCTCTCTGGTATATTGTACACAGCGGGAACTTCCTCTCTCCGGTATATTGTACACAGCGGGAACTTCCTCTCTCCGGTATATTGTACACAGCGGGAACTTCCTCTCTCCTGTATATTGTACACAGCGGGAACTTCCTCTCTCCGGTATATTGTACACAGCGGGAACTTCCTCTCCCCGGTATATTGTACACAGCGGGAACTTCCTCTCCCCGGTATATTGTACACAGCGGGAACTTCCTCTCTCTGGTATATTGTACACAGTGGGAACTTCCTCTCTCCGGTATATTGTACACAGCGGGAACTTCCTCAATCCTGTATATTGTACACAGCGGGAACTTCCTGTCTCTGGTATATTGTGCACAGCGGGAACTTCCTCTCTCCGGTATATTGTACACAGCGGGAACTTCCTCTCTCCTGTATATTGTACACAGCGGGAACTTCCTCTCTCCGGTATATTGTACACAGCGGGAACTTCCTCTCTCCGGTATATTGTACACAGCGGGAACTTCCTCTCTCCGGTATATTGTACACAGCGGGAACTTCCTCTCTCCGGTATATTGTACACAGGGGGAACTTCCTCTCTCCGGTATTTTGTACACAGCGGGAACTTCCTCTCTCCGGTATATTGTACACAGGGGGAACTTCCTCTCTCCGGTATTTTGTACACAGCGGGAACTTCCTCTCTCCGGTATTGTACACAGCGGGAACTTCCTCTCTCCGGTATATTGTACACAGCGGGAACTTCCTCTCTCTGGTATATTGTACACAGCGGGAACTTCCTCTCTCCGGTATATTGTACACAGCGGGAACTTCCTCTCTCCTGTATATTGTACACAGCGGGAACTTCCTCTCTCCTGTATATTGTACACAGCGGGAACTTCCTCTCTCCTGTATCTTGTACACAGCGGGAACTTCCTCTGTCTGGTATATTGTACACAGCGGGAACATCCTTTGTCTGGTATATTGTACACAGCGGGAACTTCCTCTCTCCGGTATATTGTACACAGCGGGAACTTCCTCTCTCCTGTATCTTGTACACAGCAGGAACTTCCTCTGTCTGGTATATTGTACACAGCGGGAACTTCCTTTGTCTGGTATATTGTACACAGCGGGAACTTCCTCTCTCCGGTATATTGTACACAGCGGGAACTTCCTCTCTCCTGTATGTTGTACACAGCGGGAACTTCCTCTCTCCGGTATATTGTACACAGCGGGAACTTCCTCTGTCTGGTATATTGTACACAGCGGGAACTTCCTTTGTCTGGTATATTGTACACAGCGGGAACTTCCTCTCTCCGGTATATTGTACACAGCGGGAACTTCCTCTCTCCTGTATGTTGTACACAGCGGGAACTTCCTCTCTCCGGTATATTGTACACAGCGGGAACTTCCTCTCTCCGGTATATTGTACACAGCGGGAACTTCCTCTGTCTGGTATATTGTACACAGCGGGAACTTCCTCTCTCTGGTATATTGTACACAGCGGGAACTTCCTCTCTCCTGTATGTTGTACACAGCGGGAACTTCCTCTCTCCGGTACAGATTGGTATGTAGACTGGTTATCTCTGACACACAGTAACCAGAGATGATTGTACATTTATACTCTGAGGCCTTGGATCAGTCTGATGTAAATTTCTCCTGTGTTTCAGGCCGCTGATCCCGTTCTCTCAGCAAGTTGCACCCAATGTGCTTCTGGCTGTCTCCAGGTGGGTATAAGGCGAGATACTGAACTGCAGCAATACAATATAACTTACTACAGAACACCCTCTATGGAAGCTGTGTTTTTACATATCATCATATAATTAAATCTCCTGTGACAAATAAAACAAACAAGATTTAACTTAGTCAATTATTTATTCAACAAAAAATAAACCAACATAAATACGCCAGTAAGAGGAGAATGAGTGAGTGTGGTAGTCATATGGTCAGACTGAGGTGAGAGTGAGCTTCACACCCAAAACCTCACTCTCCCCCTGTGACTGTCACGTGCACACACTCTCACACTGTGACACTCACTCACTCTCACCCTGTAACACTCACTCTCACCATGTGACACTCACTCTCACACTGTGACACTCACTCTCCCCCTGTGACTGTTACGTGCACACACTCTCACACTGTGACACTCACTCACTCTCACCCTGTAACACTCACTCTCACCATGTGACACTCACTCTCACACTGTGACACTCACTCTCCCCCTGTGACTGTTACGTGCACACACTCTCACACTGTGACACTCACTCTCACCATGTGACACTCACTCTCCCCCTGTGACTGTTACGTGCACACACTCTCACCCTGTGATACTGACTCACTCTCCCCCCTGTGATTGTTACACCCGCTCAGTCTCCCCCGGTGACACCTACTCACTCTCACCCTGTGACACTCACTCACTCTCACCCTGTGACTGTTACACCTACTCACTCTCACCCTGTGACTGTTACACCTACTCACTCTCACCCTGTGACACTCACTCTCACCCTGTGATACTCACTCACTCTCACCCTGTGACTGTTACACCTACTCACTCTCACCCTGTGACACTCACTCTCACCCTGTGATACTCACTCACTCTCACCCTGTGACTGTTACACCTACTCACTCTCACCTTGTGACACTCACTCTCACCCTGTGATACTCACTCACTCTCACCCTGTGACTGTTACACCTACTCACTCTCCCCCTGTGACACTCACTCACTCTCACCCTGTGATACTCACTCACACTCCCCCTGTGACACTTATCACTCACACTCCCCCTGTGACACTCACTCTCCCCCTGTGACACTCACTCTCCCCCTGTGACACTCACTTACTCTCACCTTGTGACACTCACTCTCACCCTGTGATACTCACTCACTCTCACCCTGTGACTGTTACACCTGCTCACTCTCCCCCTGTGACACTCACTCACTCACTCTTACCCTGTGACACTGACTCACTCTCACCCTGTGATACTCACTCACACTCCCCCTGTGACTGTTACACCTACTCACTCTCCCCCTGTGACACTCACTCACTCTCACCCTGTGATACTCACTCACACTCCCCCTGTGACACTCACTCTCACCCTGTGATACTCACTCACTCTCACTCTGTGACACTCACTCTCACACTGTGACACTCACTCTCCCCCTGTGACACTCACTCACTCTCACCTTGTGACACTCACTCTGACCCTAAAACTGATATAATGTTGACTGACAGGGCGGAGCACAGCCCCCGTCCAGAGAGAGCAGCTACCCCCCTGGTGCGTACAGTGGGGATACAGACTGATTATCGGGACAGCGAGGCACAGACTGACCCCTACAGCCCGGAGTTTGTAGTGCGCCCTGGATCTGTCCCTGAGCTCCTGATGCTGGCAAATCTCACCTGGGGTGAGTACCACCGAGGGTCGTTTACTAACATCCGCCAATCAGACATCTAACCTAAACGAGACTGATAATGAGGAAACAAATGAACCCTCAGAGTGTGTATCGTTGACCTGTAGAGGTGACCAGTTATCTTAGAATGAATTACATTGTGTAGAAGACTCTCTCTGCCTCTCACTTCCTTCCGGTCTCCATCCAGATAGAAAGATCTTATGGCAGAAGACCCTACAGACCATCTAGCTGTCTTATCACTCGTCATCTGTTAGTCCCCTACAACAGCTGGGGGACTGTCCATAGATCTATCTCTGTGTAAATGTTCTTCTCTTATGTCCCCTTTCAGTTTCCATACTGCCAATGTTATAGTGTGTCCCCTTGTTCTACAAATCCTCTTATTTATAGAAATACTATTATTACTTATATATCATTTGTGTCCCATATGCTGGACATGTGCATCTCCTCAAGTCCTGATAAGTTATATTATACAGCCCATGTCAGCCGTCCTTCTCTGAACTGTTTCTGTTTTATTAATCTTTAGAGCCCCCAGACCCGCACACAGTACTCGGGGTGAGGTCTTACCAGTGACCGATAAAGTGATAATATACCCCCCTCTTCTTATCCTACCGGTGACTGCACTCATCTGATCCTATCACTCCGAGGTCCGTCCCACAAGTACTATGTAACTATATTATGGTGATAGCGGGGTTATCTCTGTACCCGCTGTTAGTCTGTATTGTCCTTACATTGCTTCATTGTAGAATCAGTGAGATCCTTACTCCTCGTGTCCCTTCTTGTCCGTCTCCGTCACGCCAGGAACCTTCTCTGTGCTCTCACCCCTGTTCTCTCTGCCATCTATCTCAGTACTAGTACATTGACCAGTCTCTTACACTGGGACAGTTGTCAGCTATGTACAGGTCACGATCTGTTTGTTCCCAGGCCGGGGGCTCCCTGCTGGGCTGGCAGAGGTGGAGATGATAGAGCGCGCTCGCAAGAAGCGAGCCTGGGAGGACACACTGCCTCCCCTGAGCGATCTCTTACAGCTGGAGAAGAGGAGGAAGATGATGGATGAGCAGGAGAGGAAAGAGTGGGCCTTCAGGGAGCAGGAGATAGAGAAGTAAGTGGCAATGTGTCCTTATAGATGTATGTGCTGTACACTGTGTCCTTATAGATGTATGTGCAGTACACTGTGTCCTTATAGATGTATGTGCGGTACACTGTGTCCTTATAGATGTAAATATGACCGCTACAGTGTGTCCTTATATATGCACGTATGTGCAGTACACTGTCTTTATAGATACAGGTATGTGCAGTACACTGTGTCCTTATAGATACACATAGGAGTCATACAATGGCTTCCGCAGCGCTGTTCATAGATGGTTAGAACATACAACAACATTACATAGCTACATACAGATAAGCAGAATAATGAATGCATGAATGCAATTTCAGAACAAATCACATGGTATACAGAGACAATTCAGTATAAGACAAAAAAGGGACAATGAGGAGGACAGAGAGTGCGCTGACATGAGATACACAGTACAGGCGTGTGACACGGGGCGCAGAGAGGAGACACAGAGTACAGGCGTGTGACATGGGGCGTAGAGAGGAGATACAGAGTACAGGCGTGTGACATGGGGTGCAGAGAGGAGACACAGAGTACAGGCGTGTGACATGGGGCGCAGAGAGGAGACACAGAGTACAGGCGTGTGACATGGGGTGCAGAGAGGAGACACAGAGTACAGGTGTGTGACATGGGGCGCAGAGAGGAGACACAGAGTACAGGCGTGTGACATGGGGCGCTGACATGAGACACACAGTACAGGCGTGTGACACGGGGTGCAGAGAGGAGACACAGAGTACAGGTGTGTGACATGGGGTGCAGAGAGGAGACACAGAGTACAGGCGTGTGACACGGGGTGCAGAGAGGAGACACAGAGTACAGGCGTGTGACATGGGGCGCAGAGAGGAGACACAGAGTACAGGCGTGTGACATGGGGTGCAGAGAGGAGACACAGAGTATAGGTGTGTGACATGGGGCGCAGAGAGGAGACACAGAGTACAGGCGTGTGACATGGGGCGCAGAGAGGAGACACAGTATAGGTGTGTGACACGGGGCGCAGAGAGGAGACACAGAGTACAGGCGTGTGACATGGGGTGCAGAGAGGAGACACAGTATAGGTGTGTGACACGGGGCACAGACAATAGGAGGAAACGGGAGCAATAGACATAGTGGGGTCACTATGGTGCAGAGGTCAGCAAGATACTGAGGCCATAGTGGTGCCGAGTCCTGAAGGGTCCTGATGGTGCAGAGACCGATCTGGGCAATGTTCAGGATGGTGTCTGGGCTTTGGTAGAAGTCTGTATGGTGATAAGGGAGATATGACCGTAGCAATGTAATAAGTGGTGAAACAACAGCAAGGCAGCATCATCATCATCATCAGTTATTTATATAGCGCCACTGATTCTGCAGCGCTGTACAGAGATCTCACTCACATCAGTCCCTGCCCCATTGGAGCTTACAGTCTAATTCCCCTAATATACACACAGACAGACAGAGAGAGACTAGGGTCAATTTGATAGCAGCCAATTAACCTACCAGTATGTTTTTGGAGTGTGGGAGGAAACCGGAGCACTAGGAGGAAACTCATGCAAACACGGGGAGAACATACAAACTCCACACAGATAAGGTCATGGTTGGGAATCAAACTCATGACCCCATTGCTGTGAGGCAGAAGTAGTAACCACTGAGCCACCATGGCAAAACAATGTTAAGGTAGAGCAGTACAAGGTAAATGTAGTGCAGTGTCCATAATTGTAGAGTGTGAGTGAAGCAGGGAAAACAAAGATATAATTGTGAAGTTCCAGTATCCAGGGACATGTGAGAAGTGAGGGCGGCCGACGCTTGTTACTGGCAGACGTTATTCCCTGTGTCGGGGAACTCTGCATTTACTGACACTTTGCCAGAGAAACCACTTAGTGTAGGAAACCCCAACACGTCCCCGCTAAGAGCAAATGCTAAGATGTAGTTGGGATGAATACAAACAGCTACATCTGTGCTAAGTGCTCAGAGTCCTGGACTTAGGCTGGATGAGACACAGACCAGTGTTATAGACTTCACCAGTTACAGCAATGGACACATTTCTCTTACATACTAGTAATCACAGATGAGAAGCACCGGTTACAGCGTAATGCGGTCCAGATGAGGAGAGGATCGCTGTACATATGAGCACCATGGTTTGGGTTTTAATCCCATGTCTGATTCCTTTGTGTCAGGCTCCAGCACGAGCGGCTCCAGGTGCTGCAGAAACTCCTCCAGAAACGCACAGAGACCCAGAAGGAGCTGGATACCAAGAGACTGGACTGTAAGTGGTCTAAGCTGCAGGCAGAGAAAGACGAGCGCGTCAAACAGTTGCGGAAAGAGCACATTAAAGGTACGGAGCGGAGAGAGCGCTGTGTTATATCCTGCCGTGCAGCCCTCTATCATGTTACACGCGTGTTATATCCTGCCGTACAGCCCTCTATCATGTTACACGCGTGTTATATCCTGCCGTGCAGCCCTCTATCATGTTACACGCGTGTTATATCCTGCCGTGCAGCCCTCTATCATGTTACACGCGTGTTATATCCTGCCGTACAGCCCTCTATCATGTTACACGCGTGTTATATCCTGCCGTACAGCCCTCTATCATGTTACACGCGTGTTATATCCTGCCGTACAGCCCTCTATCATGTTACACGTGTGTTATATCCTGCCGTACAGCCCTCTATCATGTTACACGTGTGTTATATCCTGCCGTACAGCCCTCTATCATGTTACACGCGTGTTATATCCTGCCGTACAGCCCTCTATCATGTTACACGCGTGTTATATCCTGCCGTACAGCCCTCTATCATGTTACACGCGTGTTATATCCTGCCGTACAGCCCTCTATCATGTTACACGCGTGTTATATACCTACTGATCCAGCAGTGATATCATGTTACACACGTGTTATATACCTACTGATCCAGCAGTGATATCATACAGATATACCCCATGTGTCTGAGAGAGAGTGGTGTGTTATATCCTGCCGTACAGCCCTCTATCATGTTACACGTGTGTTATATACCTACTGATCCAGCAATGATATCATACAGATATACCCCATGTGTCTGAGAGAGAGTGGTGTGTTATATCCTGCCGTACAGCCCTCTATCATGTTACACGCGTGTTATATTCCTACTGACCTAGCACACTGATATCATACAGATATACTCCATGTGTGTGAGAGAGTGGTGTGTTATATCCTGCTGTACAGCCCTCTATCATGTTACACGCGTGTTATATTCCTACTGACCTAGCACACTGATATCATACAGATATACTCCATGTGTGTGAGAGAGTGGTGTGTTATATCCTGCTGTACAGCCGTGCTATCATGTTACACACGTGTTATATTCCTACTGATCCAGCAGTGATATCACAGTACCGCAGGGTAAGAAGCTGTTATTAGTTCTTATTCTTATAATCCTTATTGTTCCTGTCTTTGGAGATTTGTTCCAGCATTATCAGGAATCACATTACTTACTGTAGAGTTTAAGGATAATTGAAGTCATGTTGGATTTCTCTCGGTATAAAGCGATAGGTAACCACCAAATCCTTATATTTTACACAGGAGGACAAATGATCAAATGTATTGTACTGTAAGTTATCACATTATGGGGGGGGCTAAATTATCGGCGATGTGGTGCGTGGACCTTGTCTGTAATTACCGTGGAGATCTCCGCTCATTTGAATAATTAACCTAGATTTCTGTCAAACCTCTAACACAAAGTGTCTCGTGGACGTTCCTGAGATTGATGGTTTATTGACTTGAGAAATAACTGTGCTGAGCCATAAACATGTAATGTAATCAGTATTACAGGGGTTAGTGAGGGCTCTTACCCACTGCACCATCACTCACATATTACTGTGCGCTCCACAGTGATCAGGAAGCTAATAAAGAAGATGGGGAATGTTGAAGGGAAGTTGGAGAGACGCGATGTCATCCAGGATTACACAGACCACGCGTCCCAGACCTACGCACCCCTCACAAGGATCGGCTATTTCCCAGATCGCCTGTCTCAGCGGTACGCCGTGAAGAGTCCTTTCCTGAACTCGTACCAAGGTGAGGGCCGCTACCTTCACGTCCCTCAGTTACACACTTGTGACCCTCACTGCTCGTATCTAGGGGCCTGAGTCGTTAAGGACAGCAAAGCAAAAAAAAGGAGTAAATTTGCACCTTGGCAAAACCATGTTACAAGGGGTGCAAATTAGTTTATTATTAGTTTATTATTTTGCACATAAATATTTTATTTTACAAAATAAATACTGGCTGTTTTTTCATCTAGCACACAAATACTTGATATCTTTATTTGTACACTAAAAGTTAAAGTTGATCTAGGTCATGTCCTACCCCAACTATAAATCTGTCCCCACATTCTCAATTTACCTCCCCCTCCAATGCAACATGGTTTTGCCAAGGGGCAAAGTTACTCCTTTTGTTTGCCCTAGACGTGTAGTATGACGGAGGTGTACTAACATGGCCGCCACCTGCATTGTCCCAGCTCCTCGTGCCCTATGTGTATATACTGTGTGGATCTGATATTAATGTTCTGCTCAGGATTACTGGACCTGGAGGCCAATCTCCCAGACTTTGTAACACAACCTCGTATCCAGACCCCCAAACTCAGGAAAACCACCAAGGACGGTTTCCTGAAACGCAAAGCTCTGCTGGACCTCGAGATGCAGCAAGTCCACGAGGTGAGAAGACCGCGTGTTCCCGTCGCTTGTTATAACAATCGTGTTATATTTCTGGCACATAACATAACACACTAGTATGTTACACCATAGAGAAGACACCGTTAGTGTCACATAAAGTGAGGAAGGGTCATGTTATTGCTTGTGTGTGTGAGTAATGTCCTGTTCAGTGACCTCATGCCATGATCTTAATGTCACAGAAAACTTCATTGTGAATTATTACGCTTCACGCCTGGGGATCACTTGCTGCAGCGCTCCACTGATTAGCTGTGCACCGTTTACAATATTCAATTTCAAACCAAAGTACATTGGAGCTGTTCACTGCAATAAACCCTGCTCTCTGTATTTGCTGTCGGGTGTTATAATGTGCAGGAGGATTATACGGAACTCCGGGGCTATTGGAAATTGTGTGTCACTTCTGCCAGTGCATGGGGTGGTTACGGACGTTCCGGCTCCCATATTAATGGACTCCGAGCTGTAATCTCTATAGATGGATGGGTTACATATTTGAATTTGTCTTATAGTGTTGGGGAATTGAGATGGTAACAGTCCGACATACAGAAGGGATAGCTCTGATAATGTCTCCAGATCAGCACTAGGGGACAGCAGGAGTCAGTGTAGTAACAGCTGACTGGTATTAATACCCCCGGTACCATTTCTCTGCCCCGCAGGCTTTGCTGGAAAAGAAGAACAAATCACAGCAATCGGAGAAGCCGCTCCGATTCTTGCAGAAGATAGAGAAGCCGGTCCCCCGACCTGCCACCCCTCGAGTTCAGGGGCCCGAGGAGGTCAGCACTCCACTCTGTACAGGTTCTACTCAATAAAATATCATACAGGGACACTGTGCATTATTTTCTCTTTGTTTTATTTCTTTTCAGGGAGATGAAGAGAGAGAGCTGGCGGTGATCTTCTTACAGAAACTGATCCGTGGGCGCGCGGTACAGAACATGGTGAGACTCTGCTCCTATGTATTCCTATGTGTCTTCTGTACGATGACTCTGCTCCTATGTATTCCTATGTGTCTTCTGTACGATGACTCTGCTCCTATGTATTCCTATGTGTCTTCTGTACGATGACTCTGCTCCTATGTATTCCTATGTGTCTTCTGTACGATGACTCTGCTCCTATGTATTCCTATGTGTCTTCTGTACGATGACTCTGCTCCTATGTATTCCTATGTGTCTTCTGTACGATGACTCTGCTCCTATGTATTCCTATGTGTCTTCTGTACGATGACTCTGCTCTCATGTATTCCTATGTGTCTTCTGTACGATGACTCTGCTCTCATGTATTCCTATGTGTCTTCTGTACGATGACTCTGCTCCTATGTATTCCTATGTGTCTTCTGTACGATGACTCTGCTCTCATGTATTCCTATGTGTCTTCTGTACGATGACTCTGCTCCTATGTATTCCTATGTGTCTTATGTACGATGACTCTGCTCCTATGTATTCCTATGTGTCTTCTGTACGATGACTCTGCTCCTATGTATTCCTATGTGTCTTCTGTATGATGACTCTGCTCTCATGTATTCCTATGTGTCTTCTGTACGATGACTCTGCTCCTATGTATTCCTATGTGTCTTCTGTACGATGACTCTGCTCCTATGTATTCCTATGTGTCTTCTGTACGATGACTCTGCTCCTATGTATTCCTATGTGTCTTCTGTATGATGACTCTGCTCTCATGTATTCCTATGTGTCTTCTGTACGATGACTCTGCTCCTATGTATTCCTATGTGTCTTCTGTACGATGACTCTGCTCCTATGTATTCCTATGTGTCTTCTGTACGATGACTCTGCTCTCATGTAGGAAGCGATCTCTGTACTCTGTAGGTCCAGTCTGCTCCCAGTTGGTGATATCCCCCGCTGTCTATTTTCTCCCCCATCTCATTCCAGATGTTTGAAGGGAAGGAGAAACGCGTGGAGCTGATCCGGGAGCTGCGTACGACGCACGCCCTGCAGCAGGACGGGCAGCTATTGAAAAAGGAAGAGAAACAAATGACGCTGACGCTGCAGCGACAGAGAGAAATCAGCGAAGATGAGGTGCGCGAGATTCCTGGCGTCTAATGTTACATTCAGGAAACACATCAGATAGAGTTCATATAAAGTACAGTATTTTATATAAACAATGGCCCACACTGAGTACTTGGTCAGATTAGCTCTCTTATATATAGGACATTGCCTATTACTGATGCTGTTATTTAGTCTGTAATGTGATGTTAGGGTGCTGGTTTGATTTCTGTGACCTTTTATGTCTTCAATCCTTAATTCTTCTCCTCCCACATCGTTTTCTATGTCTGATAATAATCTGATTAATGGGAGTCATGTGTTTATAAGCTTCTGTCATCCACACGGGGGACATTACTGATCCTGTGGATATTAAATTACCTCTCCCAAATGTGTACCAGAGTTTCAGGAGTCCCTAATATTAGTTTACATTCTTTTCTCACTAGACATATTTCTGTAATATATTTATTTTCAATTTGAAAAGTAACTTGTGTATGTTTAAAAAGCCAAATAGATCATAGTTATATCACCAGGACAGCTAAAGCTGGGTACACACTGAAGGATTGTTCAGACCAACATGTTATCTCAAATGATTATACCTACGACTGAAGGTCCGATCAGTCTGACGATTCATCCATACACACTGACACGATTTACCTTCAGATCTGTGCTCTTCATCTGGTCCTCTAGTCCGGAGAATGACAGCACAATATTCATCTATTCACTACTGTCACATTGTCACACTGATTATAACCACATTGTTATAGTTATCCACATTTTGTTTTTCCTGATTGTACATTTACAAGTAACGACTTTTTACCTGTTATTATTCTACTATTTATATGCCTTTATCTTGTTTTTCCTGATTTTATATTTACCAGCAACTACTTTTACCTGTTATTATTCTTGCCTATTTCCATTGTCCTTATTACCTCTCCTTCTATTATTCCTTGCCTTCCACGCCCTAATTGGTTATTGTCCTCCATCTTGCTATTGTCTCCCTGCTTATTCTTATCTGTTATCCGCTGTCCTTATTATCTTACTGTTCTGCTATCATTCTTACCTGTCTTCATTGTCCTTACTATCTCACTGTACTGTTGTTCCATGCCCTCCACGTCCTAATTCGTTATTATCTTCCACCTTTTCATTGTCTTCCTGCCATTGTTCTTACCTGTTTTTCACTGTCCCCACTATCTCACTGTTCTGTTACTCTCTCTCCCTACTATGCCTCCCCGCTCTCACTCCATACCCATACTCTCCCCCCGCCCTACCTCTCCCGTTCCTCCCCGCCATCCCCCGCGCGCTGCTCATCTTGCTAACCTCATCCCCATTTCCCCCCTCTCCTTTCCCCCTTTCTTCTGTGCCCTCTGGAATGCCAGATCCGTCCGCAACAAGCTGACTGCTATCCACGACCTCTTTCTATCCAACTCCTTTAACCTGCTTGCCGTTACTGAAACCTGGCTCTCCGATTCTGATACTACTTCCCCCGCTGCCCTCTCCTATGGTGGCCTCTCCTTCACCCACTCCGCCAGGCCTGGTGCCCGCCCAGGCGGTGGAGTTGGCCTCCTCCTCTCCTCCACCTGTACTTTTCGTGTCATTCCCCCTGAACCCTCCCTCTCCTTCTCCTCTTTTGAAGCTCACTCCATCCGCCTCTTCTACCCCATCCATCTCCGCGTCACTGTCATCTACCGCCCCCCTGGCCCCACCTCCCTCTTCCTTGACAACTTTGCTAGCTGGCTTCCTCACTACCTCTCCTCCGATCTCCCCTCGATCATTCTCTGTGACTTTAACATCCCCATAGACAACCCCATCTACCCTGCTTCCAGCAAACTGCTCACCCTCTCTTCCTTCCTTGGTCTCACCCAATGGACCTCCTCCTCTACCCACTGCCTTGGTCACTCCCTTGATCTTGTCTTCTCCTACCTATGTAATCTCTCCGACTTCTCCATCTCTCCCTTTCCTCTATCCGACCACCATCTCCTTTCCTTCTCTCTCTCCTCTTCTCCTGCTCCCCTCCCCCTGCCCAAACCTACTCTGTCCATACGCAACCTCCACGCTCTTGACCCTGCCTCTCTGTCCTCCTCTCTCGATACCCTTCTTTCTCCCCTTTCCTCCCAGGCCTGCCCCAACCAGGCGGTCTCCCTCTACAATCACACCCTCACCTCCGCTCTGGACGCGGTCGCCCCTGCCCACTCCGTCCACCCCCGCTGCTCCAAACCCCAACCCTGGCACTCCAAATTTACCCGCTTCCTCCAAAAATGCTCCCGTTCCGCCGAACGTCACAGGAGAAAATCCCGCTCCCTGGCTGACTTCCTCCACTTTAAATTCATCCTTTCATCCTACAGCATGCCCTCTCACTCGCTAAACAATCTTTCTTTAAATCCCTCATCTCTTCCCAGTCCTCTAACCCCCGCCGCCTCTTTGCCACCTTCAGCACTCTCTTGGCCCCCCTCCCTCCTCCCTGACTGCCTCCGATTTCGCCTCCTTCTTCTCCTCTAAAATCGAGGCCATCCGACTTGAAATCTCCTCCTCCACTCTCTTTTCTACCCCTCCCACTCTTCTGTCCTCCCCCCCCAACCACCTTCCCCTCCACTCCTTCCGTCCCACCACCGGCGAGGAAGTCCACTCTCTCATTTCATCCTCCCCCCCCCACTACCTGTCCCCTGGATCCCATCCCCTCCCACCTTCTTTGCTCCCTTTCCCCCACCACCTGCTCCCACCTCGCTCACCTCTTTAATCTCTCCCTCTCCACTGGCATCTTCCCCTCCTCCTTCAAACATGCTCTCGTATCCCCCATTCTTAAGAAACCTAATCTCGACCCCACTTCTCTCTCGAACTATCGCCCCATATCTCTTCTCCCTTTTGCCTCCAAAATTCTCGAGAGGCTCGTCTGCAGCCGTCTCACCTCCTACCTTTCTGAATACTCCCTCCTTGATCCTCTCCAGTCTGGTTTCCGCCCCCTCCACTCCACTGAAACTGCCCTGGCTAAAGTCACCAATGACCTCCTCTCTGCTAAAGCCAGGGGCCACTTCTCCCTTCTCATCCTCCTTGACCTCTCTGCAGCCTTTGACACCGTTGACCACCCCCTCCTCCTTCACACCCTCCAGTCTTTCGGCCTCTCCGGCCCAGTCCTGTCCTGGTTCACCTCTTACCTTACTCACCGTTCCTTCTCTGTCACCACCTCTGGGTCTCTCTCCCCCCCATCCACCCTTCCAGTCGGGGTCCCTCAGGGCTCTGTTCTGGGACCCTTACTCTTCTCTCTATACACCTCCTCCCTGGGTGAACTCATCAGCTCCTTCGGCTTCAGCTACCACCTTTACGCTGATGACACTCAACTATACCTCTCCTCTCCTGATCTCTCTCCCTCCCTCCTCTCTAGGGTGTCCGCCTGCCTCTCTGCCATCTCCTCCTGGATGTCCTCTCGATTCCTCAAACTTAACCTTGCCAAAACTGAGCTCATAGTTTTTCCTCCCTCTCATACCCCATCCCCTTCTGACCTCTCCATCAATGTCGACAACACCTCTATCTCCCCTGTCCCCCAACTTCGCTGCCTTGGTGTCATCCTCGACTCCTCTCTCTCCTTTGGCCCCCACATCCTCTCTATTGCTAAATCCTGCCGCTTCCAGCTGCGCAACATCGATCGCATCTGGCCCTTCCTCTCCCAAGATGCCACCAAATGCCTTATCCACTCTCTGATCATCTCCCGCCTGGACTACTGCAACCTCCTCCTCACTGGCCTCCCCCACTCTCATCTCGATCCCCTTCGTTCCGTCCTTAACGCTGCAGCTAGGCTTATTTTCCTCTCTCGCCGCTCCTCTTTTGTCTCCCCCCTCTACCTAGCCCTTCACTGGCTCCCATTCCCCTTCAGAATCCTCTTTAAGCTCCTCACACTCACCTACAAGGCCCTCGCCAACTCCACTGCGCCCTACATCTCCACCCTCCTCTCTATTCATGCTCCATCCCGCCCTCTCCGTTCTGCCTCTGACCGTCGCCTCTCTTCCCCCCTTATAACCTCCTCCCACGCGCGTATCCAAGACTTCGCCTGCGCTGCCCCCCTCCACTGGAACAAGCTCCCTCCCTCCATCAGAACTTCCCCTAATCTGTCCAGTTTCAAACGGGCCCTAAAAACCCACCTTTTTCTTAAAGCCTTTCTGTCTCCCACTTAACTTCCTACCTTCTGCCTCCGTCCCCTACTCTCCCTCTCTCCCCTGCGTCTCTCTGTCTGTCCACCCCTCCCCTTAGATTGTACGCTCCTCTGAGCAGGGCCATCTCTCCTCCTGTTTCCACCACTTCTAACTCTGCTCTCCAGCTACTTAGCCCTCCTCCTCGAGGGTCCTCCACCCGACGTCCACTCTCGCTCCCTCCTCCCCCCTTGGGGTCTCCCTGTCTTCCGCGCCCTCCTTCTTGGGCCCCGTCGTTTGCAGATCCTCCCTCCCCCTTCCCCGCCCTCTCTAGCTGCGCATTGAGCTTACTGAGTTGCTGTGTTTACTGTACTGCGCTGTCTCCCATTGTATTGTAATTTTGTTTGTCTCTGTACGGCGCTGCGGATGCCTTGTGGCGCCTTATAAATAAATATTAATAATAATAATAATAATGTCCTAAGGAATTTTGTTAGCTTCTGTGACTCTGAAACGAAACATTCTGTCTCAGAACAAACATGTGAATTATTCCTTCTACAGCGCTCTCTACATTTATTCACTCTGACATTCAGTGCTAACATCGGCTGAAAAGAGCCCAACTCTGTAAACTCTATGGAGATCGTCAGCATGAGTACATACATACTGCATGATCGTTAGGTGATTGATCGGAAAAAAATTGAACAGTACGACCAACCAAATGAGGCGATAATCGTCCATTTGGGCAGACTTTCGACCATTTGGTCACTACACACACTGACCCGACTTTAGAATGAGCGGTCGTATGTCAGCTGGTCGAGCCGATTATTGGACAAAAACCCTGTAGTGTGTACCCAGCTTTAGATATAGCTCCGCAAAAGCTACAAACATTTAGTTAATCAGAGTTATAATTGATCTGATGATATGAGGTGAGGGAACAAACTGGAACATCTAAGTATAGACTAGCGACACTGCATTGTGTCTATCCACAGACCTCCATGAGAGACGAACACTTGGCCAGGCTGGAAGGGGGGGTCCTCTCCGACATGTTTGACTTCCTCTCCAAGGAGCTGGTTAGGCTGCAGGAAGAACGTAGGATCCACGCGTTTGTCATGCTCGCTGAGCGCCACCGACGCATCCGAGAAGCAGAAGAGAGTGGAAGGAGACAGGTGGAGGAGAGACGTAGACGGGAGGAGGACGAGATTTTCAGACAGGTGAGTGATTTATAAACTGACAGCTCGTGACAGTATTTTACACAAGGCTGTAATAGGAATATCCCTAATGTGACATCCTAATACTCAGCAGACGCTTCCATGATATTGCAAACAAAAACTTTTTTTTAAACTGCTTAACCCCAGGTTAATAATACTGGTGACGTCCTGTTCTAGGACACACACGTAACATATTCAGTGTCAGCTCTGTCTCTGTATACAACTAAATCTGATTATATGGGGAGAACAATCTACATTACACATTAGACCTGCAATCTGCAGTCTTCATTTCTGATATCTTTATGCTCTTAGAAGATGTGTTACATTATCACTGGGAACAGACAGAAGGGGTATGATCCCATTCTTCTGGAGTCAGGACGGTTTAAAGGATAATTCCACCCATAAGTAATATTCAGTGTTGGACTGTATATACTGAGTGATACGTTACCTTGGGGTCCAGTGTTCTGGCCCCCTTCCCCTCGCCCCCTTCCCCTCTCCACCCTGCGTGCTCCCAGCCAGTTACAAGATGCCGTACAACAAAGTCTGAGCCAGTGGGAGAGTGCGTCGGACACCACTCGACTACTCACTGCTGCAGGGCTTTGTACAGGCTGTGTGTGACAGGAGCAACGAGGGACCTCTCACAGAGCTCAAATCCACCGACCCAAGCTAAGGAAACCGTTCAGGTTTCAGGTTTTCACACACAACTAAAACTCAGTTTTGGGGGTTATATTTTAACATCTGCAACATAAGAGGTCCTCACAGAACACTAACTTTCCTTGTTAGTCAAGAAATCCTTTTTTCCGCCGTTCCTGTGATTTCACGTAATTCTTTATAAAGTGTTGTTCTCTCCTGCAGGTGGTTAACATTCATCAGAGCACAGTGGACTCCTACCTGGAGGACATTATCCTCCGTACCACGGCTCACACAGCAGAAGAGCAGGCCAGAGAGGAGATTGTGAGGAAAGCACAGGAGATCAATGACATCGCCTACCAGATGGAGAGCAGGTGAGAGATCTGTTATACCTAATGACCAGGATCAGACTGCTGGACAGGTGACCACACAGGCGTGTACTGGCATCAGCGCCATGTAGCGGACCCCAGTAAGGTTCTCCTGTCAGTGATCACTATTCATACGGCCACAGGTCCAGGCTGGGCGTGTCGGGTTCTCCTGTCAGTCATCACTATTCATACGGCCACAGGTCCAGGCCGGGTGTGTCGGGTTCTCCTGTCAGTGATCACTATTCATACGGCCACAGGTCCAGGCTGGGCGTGTCGGGTTCTCCTGTCAGTGATCACTATTCATATGGCCACAGGTCCAGGCTGGGCGTGTCGGGTTCTCCTGTCAGTGATCACTATTCATATGGCCACAGGTCCAGGCTGGGCGTGTCGGGTTCTCCTGTCAGTGATCACTATTCATATGGCCACAGGTCCAGGCCGGGCGTGTCGGGTTCTCCTGTCAGTGATCACTATTCATACGGCCACAGGTCCAGGCTGGGCGTGTCGGGTTCTCCTGTCAGTCATCACTATTCATACGGCCACAGGTCCAGGCTGGGTGTGTCGGGTTCTCCTGTCAGTGATCACTATTCATACGGCCACAGGTCCAGGCTGGGCGTGTCGGGTTCTCCTGTCAGTGATCACTATTCATACGGCCACAGGTCCAGGCCGGGTGTGTCGGGTTCTCCTGTCAGTCATCACTATTCATACGGCCACAGGTCCAGGCCGGGTGTGTCGGGTTCTCCTGTCAGTGATCACTATTCATACGGCCACAGGTCCAGGCCGGGTGTGTCGGGTTCTCCTGTCAGTGATCACTATTCATACGGCCACAGGTCCAGGCCGGGTGTGTCAGTTCTCCTGTCAGTGATCACTATTCATACAGCCACAGGTCCAGGCTGGGTGTGTCAGTTCTCCTGTCAGTCATCACTATTCATACGGCCACAGGTCCAGGCCGGGTGTGTCAGTTCTCCTGTCAGTCATCACTATTCATACGGCCACAGGTCCAGGCTGGGTGTGTCAGTTCTCCTGTCAGTCTGGGTAATTGTATCCCTCATCTTCACAGCCGCTCCCAGTTGCAGTCAGAGGAGATTGTTGCAGAGCTGGTGTACAGTTTCCTCATCCCTGAGATACAGAAGAAAAGTGTCCGTGATAGAGGTGAGAATATCAGTCATAGATAATGATCCTTTACAGGAGGAGGATCATGTTCGTATATATGACATTGTTACTGAACATCAGCAATTATCTTGTATTCCATAGATGTGTATGCATATTATACATTAATATAAGCAATATTGTATCCAGAAGAGGCAGCTTAATAAGCTGCGATATTTGGGTGCAGGCAGCTATGAAGAGATGATTGTAGGTGCACTGTAGCTCTGTGTGTCATAGATCAGGTAATCACGGGCTCCCAGATGGTGTAATATTATATATCCAGATGTGGGTTACAGCACGTAAAACACCTCAGTGTAATCCTCACCTTGTGTTCCTGCTCTTCCCTGATTGGGTGGGAGACACCGGGGCCGTCAGCTGATTAATGCCGACTATCCCATCTGACTTATGACTGTACAATATCGTCCTACTATACACAGCCTAATTATTGTATCTCATTTACATATATTATTTCTGTGTAAATGTGTGAAACACATGGACTGATCCTGCCAACCTCCGGGATCTGATTCCAGTCCCTCAGTTCTGTGCCAGGGTTAAGTGGCATCGTGATCTACATGTCTGGTTTTTGTATGTACCATGTTATCCTGTCCTCTCTCTCTCTGTCCTGCAGTCAAGAAATCCCAGAGAAGACACATCCAGGCGGCTCACCGTGTTATCCACGCAGACACAGAGGTGCTGCTGAATGAGGCCCAACCGCCAGTGGAGAGAGAGAGCCGGGAGGGAGCGTCGGAGTGATCGCAGACTCCATTCCTGTCCTCGTGGCGTCCTGTGCTCATATAACTGCTACATGGAAGTTTTATTTTCTCATTGTCTGCACAATAAAACATTATTTCCTCTTACAAATAGTCATGACCTGGTAGAGGGAGTTGGAGTAAATAACATGCGCCATGTAACATCTAAACACTTATTTACCGGTATTATAGCGGCCTTCTATAAAGATAATTTAGGAAACTAAAAATGAAAACTAAACTTAATTTTTTTTTAACTAAACATGTGCAGGCAAAGGTTACTGGGAGTGGCTGGGAATGCACATGCTCCGCCTACCATTATCTTAGGACTGCCCCTTTATTCATTACAACTTTTCCCTTATCCTCCTAAATTACCACCTGATAGAACTCATTTACGTTATAAGACTGACAGAACATAAACAAAAATGTTCTATAACTGGTCGCTCTGAAGTCCAGTAAGAGATTATTTTGTATATCTAAAATTCATACATTTTATTTGTAATAATTTAAATCAAACCCTAAACAAAGGACCTGATTCAGTGACATATTAAAAAGTGCAAACTGATAACTCTTCTACTAACTGGTTGTTGTGTGGTGGTAATGGCTCTGATTTTTATGCTATGAAGAGTGTTACCATGTATTATTTGATTATATATGTATATTATTATTATTATTATTATTATTAATTTTTATTTATAAGGCGCCACAAGGCATCCGCAGCGCCGTACAGGGACAAACAAATTACAATACAATGGGAGACAGCACAGTACAGTAAACACAGTAACTCAGTAAGCTCAATGCACAGCTAGAGAGGGCGGGGAAGGGGGAGGGAGGATCTGCAAACGACGGGGCCCAAGAAGGAGGGCGCGGAAGACAGGGAGACCCCCAGGGGGAGGAGGGAGCGAGAGTGGACGTGGGGTGGAGGACCCTTGAGGAGGAGGGCTAAGTAGCTGGAGAGCAGAGTTAAAAGTGGTGGAAACAGGAGGAGAGATGGCCCTGCTCAGAGGAGCGTACAATCTAAGGGGAGGGGTGGACAGACAGAGAGATGCAGGGGAGAGTAGGGGGACGGAGACAGAAGATAAGGTACAAAGTTAAGTGGGAGACAGAAAGGCTTTAAGAAAAAGGTGGGTTTTTAGGGCCCGTTTGAAACTGGACAGATTAGGGGAAGTTCTGATGGAGGGAGGGAGCTTGTTCCAGTGGAGGGGGGCAGCGCGGGCGAAGTCTTGGATACGCGCGTGGGAGGAGGTTATAAGAGGGAAAGAGAGGCGACGGTCAGAGGCAGAACGGAGAGGGCGGGATGGAGCATGAATAGAGAGGAGGGTGGAGATGTAGGGCGCAGTGGAGTTGGCGAGGGCCTTGTAGGTGAGTGTGAGGAGCTTAAAGAGGATTTTGAAGGGGAATGGGAGCCAGTGAAGGGCTATGTAGAGGGGGGAGACAGAAGAGGAGCGGCGAGAGAGAAAAATAAGCCTAGCGGCAGCGTTAAGAACAGATCGAAGGGGATCGAGAAGAGAGTGGGGGAGGCCAGTGAGGAGGAGGTTGCAGTAGTCCAGGCGGGAGATGATCAGAGAGCGGATAAGGCATTTGGTGGCATCTTGGGAGAGGAAGGGCTGGATGCGAGCGATGTTACGCAGCTGGAAGCGGCAGGATTTAGCAAGAGAGAGGATGTGGGGGCCAAAGGAAAGAGAGGAGTCAAGGATGACACCAAGGCAGCGAAGTTGGGGGACAGGGGAGATAGAGGTGTTGTCGACAGTGATGGAGAGGTCAGAAGGGGATGAGGTATGAGAGGAAGGAAAAACTATGAGCTCAGTTTTGGCAAGGTTAAGTTTGAGGAATCGAGAGGACATCCAGGAGGAGATGGCAGAGAGGCAGGTGGACACCCTAGAGAGGAGGGAGGAAGAGAGATCAGGAGAGGAGAGGTATAGTTAAGTGTTGTCAGCGTAAAGGTGGTAACTGAAGCCGAAGGAGCTGATGAGTTCACCCAGGGAGGAGGTGTATAGAGAGAAGAGTAAGGGTCCCAGAACAGAGCCCTAAGGGACCCCGACTGGAAGGGTGGACAGGGGAGAGAGACCCAGAGGTGGTGACAGAGAAGGATCGGTGAGTAAGGTAAGAGGTGAACCAGGACAGGACTGGGCCGGAGAGGCCGAAAGACTGGAGGGTGTGAAGAAGGAGGGGGTGGTCAACGGTGTCAAAGGCTGCAGAGAGGTCAAGGAGGATGAGAAGGGAGAAGTGGCCCCTGGCTTTAGCAGAGAGGAGGTCATTGGTGACTTTAGCCAGGGCAGTTTCAGTGGAGTGGAGGGGGTGGAAACCAGACTGTAGAGGATCAAGGAGGGAGTATTCAGAAAGGTAGGAGGTGAGACGGCTGCAGACGAGCCTCTCGAGAATTTTGGAGGCAAAAGGGAGAAGAGATATGGGGCGATAGTTCAAGAGAGAAGGGTCGAGATTAGGTTTCTTAAGAATGGGGGATACGAGAGCATGTTTGAAGGAGGAGGGGAAGATGCCAGTGGAGAGGGAGAGATTAAAGAGGTGAGCGAGATGGGAGCAGGTGGTGGGGGAAAGGGAGCAAAGAAGGTGGGAGGGGATGGGATCCAGGGGACAGGTAGTGGGGGGGAGGATGAAATGAGAGAGTGGACTTCCTTGCTGGTGGTGGGGCGGAAGGAGTGGAGGGGGAGGACGGAAGAGTGGGAGGGGTGGAAGAGAGAGTAGAGGAGGAGATTTCATGTCGGATGGCCTCGTTTTTAGAGGAGAAGAAGGAGGCGAAATTGGAGGCAGTCAGGGAGGAGGGAGGGGGTGGAGGGGAGGGGGCCAGGAGAGCGCTGAAGGTGGCGAAGAGGCGGCAGGGGTTAGAGGACTGGGAATAGATGAGGGATTTAAAGAAAGATTGTTTAGCGAGTGAGAGGGCAGAGCTGTAGGATGAAAGGATGAATTTAAAGTGGAGGAAGTCAGCCAGGGAGCGGGATTTTCTCCAGTGACGTTCGGCGGTACGGGAGCATTTTTGGAGGAAGCGGGTAAATTTGGAGTGCCAGGGTTGGGGTTTGGGCAGGGGGAGGGGAGCAGGAGAAGAGGGGAGAGAGAAGGAGAGGAGATGGTGGTCGGATAGAGGAAAGGGAGAGATGGAGAAGTCGGAGAGACTACATAGGTAGGAGAAGACAAGATCAAGGGAGTGACCAAGGCAGTGGGTAGAGGAGGAGGTCCATTGGGTGAGACCAAGGGAGGAAGAGAGGGTGAGCAGTTTGCTGGAAGCAGGGTAGGTGTGGTTGTCGATGGGGATGTTAAAGTCACCGAGAATGATCGAGGGGAGATCGGAGGAGAGGTGGTGAGGAAGCCAGCTAGCAAAGTTGTCAAGGAAAAGGGAGATGGGGCCAGGGGGGCGGTAGATGACAGTGACGCGGAGGTGGATGGGGTAGAAGAGGCGGATGGAGTGAGCTTCAAAGGAGGAGAAGGAGAGGGATGGTTCAGGGGGAATGACACGAAAAATACAGGTGGAAGAGAGGAGGAGGCCAACTCCACCGCCTGGGCGGGCACTTGATGCAGATAAGCCAGGGATTCAGCAGGAGAAGGGTTAATTGACAAGCCGGGTCGGTACACAGTAGATCAGTTGATGCAGATAAGCCAGGGTTTCAGCAGGAGAAGGGTTAACTGACAAGCCGGGTCGGTACACAGTAGATCAGTTGATGCAGATAAGCCAGGGATTCAGCAGGAGAAGGATTAACTGACAAGCCGGGTCGGTACACAGTAGGTCAATTGATGCAGATAAGCCAGGGATAGATGGTATGGCCTTGTCCTTGGAGTGATGATGACACTCCTTTGTACCCCCACAATAATTTCCCACTGTCTTCACAAGTTTTTAGATGTTTTATAATTGTGGACAGATGATTGTGTGGGAGGAAGGACACAGAGCTGATCTAACGTGCAGCCAGCTCCAACTGCCGCCCGCATGCACAGTATGTATATATATACTATATGGACACAAGTATTTGGACACTTGACCATTACACCAACAGGGACTGTAATGACATTGTATTCAGATACATATACTGTAATATGGAGTTGGTCCCTCTTTTGCAGTGATAACAGCTTCCACTCTTCTTGGAAGGCTTTCCACAAGATGTTGAGTGTTTCTGTGCCCATTCATTCTGTAGAGTATTTATGAGGTCAGGCACTGATGTTGGACTCGACTCGCAATCTCCATTCCAGTTCATCCAAAAGGTGTTCGATGGGGTTGAGGTCAGGGCTCTGTGTGGACCAGTCAAGTTCTTCCACACTGAACTCATCAAACCCTGTCTTTGTAGTCCTTGCTTTGTGCACTGGGGCACAGTCATGTTGGAATATAAAAGGACCTTCCCCAAACTGTTGTCACAAAGTTGGAAGCATAGTATTGTCCAAAATGACTTATTATGCTGAAGCATTAAGATTGGCCTTCACTGGAGATAAGGAGTCTAGCCCAAACCCTGAAAAACTGCCACATACCATTATCCATCCTCCACCAAACTTCATAGGTGGCATAATACAGTCAGGCAGGTAACGTTCTCATCGCCCATCTGACTGCCAAACAGAGAAGTGTGATTCGTCACTCCACAGAACACGTTTCCACTACTCTACAGTCCAGTGTCGGTGTGCTTTACACCACTCCATCCGACACTTGGCATTGGTCTTGGTGATGTGAGGCTTGTATGCAGCTGCTCGGCCATGGAAACCCATTCCATTAAACTCCCGCCGCACAGATTTTGTGCTTACATTAATGCCAGTGGAAGTTCGGAATTCTTCAGCTATGGAATCGGCAGAGTGTGGGCCACTTTTACGCACCATGTACCTTAGCAGTCGTTGACCCCACTCTGTGATTTTACGTGGTCTTCCGCTTCGTGGCTGAATTTCTGTTGTTCCTAAACGCTTCCACTTTCTAATAATATCACTTACAGCTGACTGTGGAATATCCAGCAGGGATGAAATTTCACGAACCGTCCTATTGCAAAGGTGGCATCCTATCACAGCACCACGCTTGTCACTGAGCTCTTCAGAACAACCCATTTTGTATCACAAATATTTGCAAATAGAGACTGCATGGCTAGGTGCATGATTTTATACACCTCTGGCAACGGGTCTGATTGGAACACCTCAATTCAATAATTAAAAGGTGTGGCCAAATACTTCGTTCATATAGAACCTCATTTAGAGTCGGACGCAAAGTCCGTTTAAGAAGTGTAGGAGTGGGAGTGTGCCGCAACTTGGTAGGGTATTACGAGTTGCAAGCAACCCCAGTTTCGTCCCACTCGTAATACCCTATGGAGCTGCGAGCAGTTCCTGCAGCTAGCTAACGCTTGCGCCACCTAATTCCTGCCGCACAGCTATAGCCGTTTTGACGTGTGTTGCGTCTGCGCCTCACTGCGACTAGGATGCATTTACACAGTCACGTCTTCACAATTCCGTGTTCCTCCCATTCTCTCGTAGTGAGTCGCAAGTGTTAATTGCGTCCAAGATGCAGGCGGATTTGGTGCTTTCTGCACATGCGTGGTAGTGTTTTTTGGTTAGATGCGCCTAAATCGGACTGTGCGTCCGACTCTAAATGAGGTCTATAGTGTGTGTATATATATATATATATATATATATATATATATATATAAAATAGTTTTTATCAATTTGTTTCTTTTGTACTGCACACTCTGGGTGATTAAAATCTCTGTCATTCGTCTTCTGCAGGACATAGTTGGATAATTAGGGGAATATATCTGTTTTCACTGCAGATCACCCATGTTATGTTCAGTATTCATATGGGGTTAACAATTTATGAAAAGTATGGATCCTGGATCTTCACGCATATAAGCTGTGGAAAAACCTAACTTAATTTGCCCTTCATAAAACTACCAGGGTTAACGCTCTTCTTCCTCGTAATCTGATGCATAAAGCAATGAGTAGAACAATCTCCTTCACCCCTTCCCTCCCCTAAAACCCTTCTCTCCCTCATTGTTTGTCTCCCCCCCCCCCTCTAAAAAATATAAACAAACAACATTTTACTTTTTATGTATAACATACCTGATTATAGGTAGTTACTCCGAGCTTTTCTTATTACTGAGAGTAAACACTTTGGAGTTTTGTATGTATACATCATGTTTATACTTTCTCTTGGTATGTGTCAAATTCAGTTTGTTTTGAAAAAACCCCTATTCATTATCACCTTTCAATAAGTTAATTATTTACAAATTCAACATCTGGTTGCAATGTGTGACATCATTGTATCCTAGGCTAAATATGGTCATTTGGTTGTATTGTTTTATAACCCGGTGGTATATGCCAAAATTGGTCATCATTTTTTTACATGGGTTAATAGAAGAAATTAGATTTTTATACATACAGTTCTCAGATTGTTTTATGAACAGGTCTCTTACAGGTGGGCACAGCAGAGTCCTGTGTGTAGTGAGGCAGCAACCTCTGGGGGTAAATGTATCAAGCTGAGAGTTTTCCGGCGGGTTTGAAAAGTGGAGATGTTGCCTATAGCAACCAATCAGATTCTAGCTATCATTTTGTAGAATGTACTAAATAAATGATAGCTAGAATCTGATTGGTTTTTCAAACCCGCCGGAAAACTCTCAGCTTGATACATTTACCCCCTGGTCTCATAGAGCAGTCCTTAGTAATTAGTGCTTCATACAGAACCTGCTTTAACTATCACACAGGCATTGGGATCATGTATCCTGGTGCTGATCAGACAGTGCTGAAAATCACAGGTCAGCCTCACACGCTGGATTATCGAGCACGTACAATATTCCATTGTTTGGTTCTGACCAGCAGCTTCTTCTGCATCACAAGATGTGTTGTCTTTTATCACCATTATTAGTGAAGCCTGATATGTGCTCCAAACATCCCAGGGCCGTGCAGACTGCTGGAGGTTTGGGACTTTAGGAGGGAGAGAGCCATACAGCCCCAGAGGGGAAAAAGGGTCTTCAGGCCCCCATTTGCCAAAGCTGGGTGGAGCGGCCATGACACCCCCAACACATGAAGCAATAAGGGGCCTTAGAGAACAAAGGTCTTCAGGCCCAGCTTAGGTGGGACCTGCTCCCATAACAGCCTCTGATGACTGGAGGAGAGGTGTCCATAAGGGTCTCACCCAACCTCTCAGAAGCACAGACAAGGACAACCCAGGCAGAGCCGGATTTAGACCTCACAGGGCCCTAGGCAGGATACTGGTTTTGGGCCTCCCCTCCCTGAAACAATCCATAGCACTATATTTTCGTAGCATACCATATACCCCTATAGTTAAGCAGAAGTGAAAGCATGTGCCGGCACGCAGCCAAAGGAAGTGTGGCCATAACATTGGGGGCGTGACTTGCATCATTGGGGGTGTACCTAACATGTGAAAAGAGCTAGGCCCTCCTCCTACAGAAAAATGCACCCCTAAATAATAACCAAGCAGTCCCGTTTTTTAAGTAGTTGGGTCAAAACAACTTAATAAGTATTTAAGTCAGGACAGAAATATTTACTGAGTAGTTTGCAAAAATAATACGCATAAATCCAAGTATGTGCTCTTGTCATTTTTGTCCCTCTATCATCACACTGTGCCCCTTCCTTGTCACTTTTGCCCCTTCACAATATCACATGTGCCCCTTCACCATCACCTCTGTGCCCCCTTTACCTTCACCTCTGTGCCCCTTCACCATCACCAACTCTGTGCCCCTTCACCATCACCACCTCTGTGCCCCTTCACCATCACCACCTCTGTCTTCTTTCTTTCCCGGCGCGCTGCTCCTCTGTTTGTCCAAACAGATATAAAATTAGAAAAAAGAGTAACGTTACCGCTTGTCGGGTCCCGGCAGTCTCTCCTCCTCTCTCTATCACTGAGACACTGAGAGGAGCAGAGACTGCCAGGACCCGACGAGCGGTCATCTGACTTTTTTTTTTTTTTCTTAAATGCATTTTCAGTCGGTTCTTGTGTATTATACCGGCGGCCAGAGGGGGATGGAAGGCAGAGGGGACCGCCCCTCTGCCTTGCCTACCCCACTCACCGTCAGCTCTGGCCGGGCCCTCTGGGTACTGCTGGGCCCTAGGCAGTTGCCTAGGTTGCCTAGTGGAAAATCCGGCCCTGAACCCAGGTGACTTTGTGGATGTATGTGTGTATTACATAAATACGTGCAGGGCAAGGAGATAAAACTGCTGCAAGAATTAGTGCGGTGTACCTTACACCAAGTGCATGTGGCACCCCCTACCACCAGTGCATGTGGTATCCCCCTACCACCAGTGCGTGTGGTATCCCCCTACCACCAGTGCGTGTGGTATCCCCCCTACCACCAGGGCCTGTGGTATCCCACTACCACCAGTGCATGTGGTATCCCACCACCAGTGCGTGTGGTATCCCCCCTACCACCAGTGCGTGTGGTATCCCCCTACCACCAGTGCGTGGGGTATCCCCCCTACCACCAGGGCCTGTGGTATCCCCCTACCACCAGTGCATGTGGTATCCCCCTACCACCAGTGCATGTGGTATCCCCCTACCACCAGTGCCTGTGGTATCCCCCCTACCACCAGTGCGTGTGGTATCCCAGCTACCACCAGTGCCTGTGGTATCCCCCCTACCACCAGTGCGTGTGGCACCCCCTACCACCAGTGCGTGTTGTATCCCCCCTACCACCAGTGCATGTGGTATCCCCCCCACCACCAGGGCCTGTGGTATCCCCCTACCACCAGTGCATGTGGTATCCCCCTACCACCAGTGCGTGTGGTATCCCACCTACCACCAGTGCCTGTGGTATCCCCCCTACCACCAGTGCATGTGGTATCCCCCCCACCACCAGGGCCTGTGGTATCGCCCTACCGCCAGGGCCTGTGGTATCCCCCTACCGCCAGGGCCTGTGGTATCCCCCTACCACCAGTGCATGTGGTATCCCCCCTACCACCAGTGCGTGTGGTATCCCCCTACCACCAGTGCATGTGGTATCCCCCCTACCACCAGGGCCTGTGGTATCCCCCTACCACCAGTGCGTGTGGTATCCCCCCTACCACAAGTGCGTGTGGTATCCCCCTACCACCAGTGCGTGTGGTATCCCCCTACCACCAGTGCATGTGGTATCCCCCTACCACCAGTGCGTGTGGTATCCCCCCTACCACAAGTGCGTGTGGTATCCCCCCTACCACCAGTGCGTGTGGTATCCCCCTACCACCAGTGCGTGTGGTATCCCCCTACCACCAGTGCGTGTGGTATCCCCCTACCACCAGTGCATCTGGTATCCCCCCTACCACCAGGGCCTGTGGTATCCCCCTACTACCAGTGCATGTGGTACCCCCCTACCACCAGTGCATCTGGTATCCCCCCTACCACCAGGGCCTGTGGTATCCCCCTACCACCAGTGCGTGTGGTATCCCCCTACCACCAGTGCATCTGGTATCCCCCCTACCACCAGGGCCTGTGGTATCCCCCTACTACCAGTGCATCTGGTATCCCCCCTACCACCAGGGCCTGTGGTACCCCCCCCTACCACCAGTGCATGTGGTATCCCCCCTACCACCAGTGCATGTGGTATCCCCCTACCACCAGTGCGTGTGGTATCCCCCTACCACCAGTGCATGTGGTATCCCCCTACCACCAGTGCATGTGGTATCCCCCTACCACCAGTGCGTGTGGTATCCCCCTACCACCAGTGCGTGTGGTATCCCCCTACCACCAGTGCATGTGGTATCCCCCCTACCACCAGTACATGTGGTACCCCCCCCCTACCACCAGGGCCTGTGGTACCCCCCTACCACCAGTGCCTGTGGTACCCCCCTACCACCAGTGCCTGTGGTACCCCCCTACCACCAGTGCCTGTGGTATCCCCCTACCACCAGTGCCTGTGGTATCCCCCTACCACCAGTGCATGTACCCCTGGCTCAGGTAGGAGGAAGGGACTGATGTGAGTTCTCTGTACAGCGCTGCGGAATCAGTGGCGCTATATAAATAAATGGTGGTGGTGATGATGGTGATGGTGATGGTGATGGTGATGGTGATGGTGATGGTGATGGTGATGGTGATGATGATGATGAAGGAGACCAGGTGCTTCATATTGTTACCATGGCCACTGGGATCACGTGACGGAGAGGAGGAAATGGCGGAGCGAGAAGTTACAGCTGAGACTACATTTCCCGGCATACCCCGGGGCGCACGTGCGCAGTGCAGCGGTGTCCAGGATGTATGATAGAGCAAGTGGGAAGCGGGATCATATGTTATTATAACACCGGGATGTATGTAGCATGCGCTATGTGCGATGTATACATATTATACATAACTGTGCTGCGCATGCGCAGTAGGCGTATACATTTCGCGGTCGCCATTTTATGATTGCCTTCACCCCTCCCACGTTGTTCTGTGCTTGACGATCGCACTGCGCATGCGTGAATGGCAGACCAGACCATTTTATCTGTATGGGGGAGTCCTTTTTATAGAAATGACGAGTTCCCAGGTGTTTAATCCCGCAGATGTCCCCGTGTCGCTGCTGTATGTGGTTATTATATGTCTGCCGGCCGTATACCGGGGCTGCGAACACTCGGCGGGTCACTACAGCACCGAGCACCTCCCCGGGTGGGCAGTGGCCTCACCCCTCCTGATAATGGTAGTGCCGGAGCCACTTCCTTTCCTTTCCGTACTGGAGCAGAGCAGCCGCCATGAGGTGAGGGCCGGGGTGTCCGGGGGGAACCGCTGCTCTCCTGCCCGGGGCCGCCCGAAAGGGGCCCCTGAGACCCCGGGGAGGAGAGAGGTGCAGTCCTGGCATCGTGCGATGTGGTCTTTGGCCGATGTGATCCTCCCTCAGTGCGGGCCGCCCTATTTGTGGCCCGGGGCTGTGGGGGGCCTGAGGGACGCTGACATGTGGCATCTGTGTGTATGTGTGTATAGTGTGACTGGCATGTGCGGGGTCTAATCCGTATATTTATGATGTGTGTAAATATCTAGAAACACTTCTATATATATCACTGGGGACCAGGGTTCCCTTACAGTAATATATATATATATATATATATATATATATATATATATATATATTACACACACTGCCATAGGCACCTCACACATACTATATATATTTATACACACATATATACACTGTGTTTTGGGCCATGTGTAGGTTTCTCCATGTAATGTGGTGGATGCCCCTGTATGTGGCTCCTGTGAGATCTCTTCCATCCTTCTACATTAGAACATGCTGCTTTGATGGTCACTGGGGGGGTCTGTGTATTATAGTGTGATCAGCCAATAACATGGAGACAGCAACAATGTAGGAAGGGTTTCTGGCAGGAGATATAAGGCTTCTCCTGGCATAGCTCAGTGCAGCCCCATATACTGTATTGATATCAGGACTGAAGTTCTGCATCCAGCTTTGAAACGTTTTGCTGGAAGGTAAATACATCTCAGGATATTACCTGTCACTTTCTATGGGATCCGGCTGTAACCCCTCCGGCCTGGTGTAAGATCCATCCTCCATTCACTGAGGCTGCGGTGTTGGGGGTGCAGAGCAATCTCTCATATGGTGATTTGCAGCTCTTTTAATACATAGATCCCTGTGTCCCTCGCTCTGGTGTCAGATGTCTGCTATGACCAGTCTGGACATGTTTTATGGTCATCAGATTTTAAATTGCAGTTACAGCATCTGGTGTGATTGGTATATATCTATTTGTATCTATCTTGAGTGTCCGACTGATGTGCTTAGGCCTATGTTAGGTTTTATAACATCTACTCTGAGCTAGTCTTGTATGTCCTAAAAGTGACAATTGCTGAGTGTTCATATTGAAATGGGATATATAATTATTCCAATTAGAAGCTCTTAAACATTTCTACTAACGTTGATGGCTTCATTCATCTTGGCTTTGAGTTGTGCAGCTTTTTTGCAATATAGAAATATTTCCCAATATGGAGTTTGTGGCACATTTCCTATAGTAGCACCATATGTCTTTAACCCAGTTAAATTCTGTGGTGTATGCTAATGGGTCACATACACACATGCATATTGTTGGTTTTTGTTTGTTTTGTTTGCATGTAAAACATTCATGGATCTGACGACTTATTTTCCTTAGTGTTACTATATCCTTTGGTACCTTTACTTGTTGCATTGCTGTGTTTCAAAATGGTGTTTTTTCCATTTCCGAGCATTGGAAATTATACAGTGGTCTATACAACAGTAGTAAAAGCTCAATTCTAAATGTGTTTTGAAGATGTATGCTGTTCATGTACTCTTTCCTAGTGCTTGTGTCATGCAGGTATATGGCCTTAGGTTTGTAGGATCAAGGATTAAACTGCTTGATAAGCATTAAACATTTTAGAATTAATATCTTAAGAACATTACAATGACATTTTTGTAACTTTCCCATGCGTTTAATTTTCTCTAACTCCATTTCACAAAAGTCCCAAGTTATTGTGTGACTGTCTTTATTTCTAATTGGCTTTTGAGGTGGTAAAGGAGTAGAAACCCTACCAATTTATCTCAAACATTTTTGGTAACTTGCAATGAAAGTTGCTTGAACTCTGCATTAATTAGAAAAAGAACAACTAAATTGGACAGGGGGGGGGGGGTTGTGTGAAGAGACGTCCTTCCTGCTATTGCTTTAGGGAGCGTTTGAGTGTGGTGGGGTATAGGAATTAATCTACATCTTTCTGCTTGTTAAATGAACTCTTCTATTTCTTTAGCATGCTCAGACTTCAAAAGAGGCTGGCCTCCAGCGTCCTGCGCTGCGGCAAGAAGAAAGTATGGCTGGATCCCAACGAGACCAATGAAATTGCTAACGCCAACTCCCGTAAGTGTCTTCCCAGTCCTCTCATCTAGTTTACTGTCCTCCAGCCCCGGTGACTATATTCTCACTGCTTCTCACGTAGGTCAGCAAATCCGGAAGCTGGTGAAGGATGGTCTGATTATCCGCAAACCAGTGACTGTCCACTCTCGTGCTCGGTGCCGTAAGAATACCCTCGCACGTAGGAAGGGCAGACATATGGGCATCGGTAAGTTTTGTGCATTTACAGATGGGGCAAAGCCGGCTTGGATTATCTTCAGTTAGTGGAATATATAGCTTGGTTTATTATAAAAATCGCCCATTAGTGTAGTTACATGTGGAAACGTTTTATGCCGATACTTACGTGCGGTCTTAAGCTGTGTCTGAGCACCTTGCTGTGATTTAATGACCCTACCTATCCAGCGTAATGAAGTCTGTTTAAAATCACATTTGTTGTCAAGTTGGGTCATATGATACTTGTATAGTTAAAGCTTGGAACACATGTGATGGTCCCACTGTTATTTCTTATATAAAAAAAAGTCATACTCGTTAAAACAATCATGAGTTTGACCCCCTTCATACTCTACTATTTCTCCTTAATTCACTCACTACTTACAATTTCTGCTTATTTTTGGGGCACATGTGAATTTGTTTTAAGATTCTATATTGCCCTCCACTTCGTGTGGGAGTTATCAGCTAGGAGGTTGTCTGTAGAATTGGATGGTCTCGGTTGTAACATTTATACACCATTGAAAAGTACCCATTAACTTCACTTCTGTCCCCGTCTTTTTTTTCAAATGTAAACGTTCAATTTGGGTTTTAAAAACCAGGTGATGAAACGTTTTTATTTCCTTGCAGGTAAGAGAAAGGGTACTGCCAACGCTCGTATGCCTGAGAAGCTGTCATGGATGAGGAGGATGAGAATTCTTCGCCGCCTGCTCCGTCGTTACCGCGAGTCTAAGAAGATTGACAGGCACATGTAAGGACTGATGTGATGGGGGAAATGCTTGTTAAACTATTGAGTGAAACTTATGAAGCAGAAACAATTTAAAAAAACTCATCTGATCTATCTTTACATTGTTAGTGTAGTGTGGAATGTAAGAGCCAGGAAAACTTTAAAGTTTGTTATTCTCTAATAAATAGCAAACCATACTAACGTCCCCACTGTTACACACAGCTCGCCCCTCTGACCGGTATTCCAATAACATTTCATAACCTGGCCTCAACTCTGTTCTTGATCTTGTGTCCTGATTCACACAGGGCACTGTGGCCGGATTCTTGGGTACCATACTACCTGGTACCAGGGTCACTGACATTTTCTCTAACCTCTTTAACCCTTCAGTTCCCCTTAAGCTGCCCACATTTAGACTCAAATGATCCTTTTTACTCTTGGTGAAATTCCCAAAACTACCCAGTGTTGAAGACGTGGTGTAATTAGATAACGTACCATCTGGTACACGTCCAGGCTGTGGGTTGTTAGTGTAGCTCATACTGGTACTATGTTCTCCACTCTGCTTTCTGTCAGTATTACTGAGTCCTCTTCATCTGTCTCCTCAGCTATATATCATGACATGTGTAACTGGCTTAATTACCATGGTCTAGGTATTTACCCTTACATTCATCTACATTACATTTCGCATCTATTTAGTGAATATCTTTTGGTAGCACATACTATCCTGCTGTGTTAATAACCCTACACAGCTTAGTGTCGGTAATAAAGATTGAGGGCAGGGCCCTGTATGTATCCCTGCTGCAGACTAACTGCACTGAGTTTGGTTATATGTCACTTCTAACTATCCTTCTCCTTCAGTCTCACCAAGTTCTCTTCCTATGTCCAGACTTCCCCCAAGTATAGTACTTATGAATCAAATGTGTCGCATCAACTGCCCTGCTGTTAAGCCTTAAGCCATGCAGGAAGTGCTGACTGTATGGTTTAGGCATAATTTAGTATCTATCATGTTTTAAAAAGAAAAAAATAACCATCAGTCTATTATCCACATGATAATGTGGAACCAAAATACAAATCCATTTGTCCATTTAAAAAAAATACTGAAATAAATGGTAAGTTTCCATTTAGTTTTAGTACTTTGGCCGCCTCGTGTCAGTCTGTGCACAATGGTTTTGTTATCTCAACAAATCAACATTTTCTTTACTTTTTATTTTAATACATAAAATTCAAAGATATTAATTTCAGAAACTTTAATCCTGTGTCTCCATGGACTGTATTACCTGACTGTTGTCTCTTCAGCCTGGAGATAACTTACAGTGCAGTATTTGTTGTGCCCCTCTACGGTCTTTGCATTCAGTTTAACGCAATACAATGCAGCTGAAGCAGGATGGGATACCAGAGCTCTGGTCCTTTGTTATTCCTTTCTTACGTTCTATTTTGAGGTCTGCTTCATTGCTGTACAGGTCCTGCTGAGGGGCAATGTCTGCAGTTATACTTCTAACCCCTATACTGCTGTATAATGTTGGTGTTTGGGTCACAACATAGAGCTTCAGTCAGTTGGAAGACGTACACGTCCCGTGTAAAACCGTGATCCTACGCTCTTCTAGAGAACGATCGCTGGTTACACATGAGGAAAGTGATCTCGGATCCATATATATCCTCATAAGTCCCTGGGACATGGTGATGAGATCTTCTGTGTCAGATGGGAAACGTCTAGTACATGTAACAGTGTTTACATGGTCTGAGATAGACTTGGATATCATAAATCAACACTTTGGGTTTGTACAGGGCTCTATCTCTGTATTGGTGTAAGTTTGTCTTGTTGCCATAGATTGATACATTCTCGTACAATATACTTATTAAGTGTCAATCTAGTGGTTCACATGAAAATATATATAGTTGTATTGTGTAATGTACAGTTGACTCAAAGGGGAAATTTGTTACTTTGGTGTTTAAAACTGTTCTTTTTTTGTATTAGGTACCACAGTCTGTATCTGAAGGTGAAGGGTAACGTGTTTAAGAACAAGCGTATTCTTATGGAGCACATCCACAAACTGAAGGCTGACAAAGCTCGCAAGAAGCTGTTGGCGTAAGTACCCCCTGGTGGCTGACATAGTGTCTGCAAGGGTTAATGTGTTACTTAGATTTGTATGGTGTCTGGATTGCATGGAACTTATTGGGGGGGTTTAGAAGAACCTGCAATGTACGAGTGGCTGTTTTAAAGCCTATAAAGATTGTGGATCACATTATCTCTGGAAACTGCTCCACATCCTAAAATTACTTGTATTCTGACTGGATATTCTTCAAGGATAAATTCCCACCATGTGACTCTTTATACATCCATGAAACAGTGCAGTTTAAGGCTTCTGCTGTTCACAGTACTAGCCGAGGAGCAAATAGTGACAATGCCCAAGTTTTTAGCTGTAAAATTCCATATAAAGCCATAGTGACATTACAAGGAGCAGTAGAGCGCTATGTACGCCATTGGCACCTCTTGCATCTCTCCAGTGCACGTGTGGTAACATCGGGAAACAAGCAACTTAAAATATTGCGCTGTAAAAATAAAAAACTGCAAGATTTTTGCTTTATTAATTAGCTCCAACACTTACTGCAATGCTGTATTCTGACAACAGCTGGTCTAACCCATCAGTTATGCTGCTTTAAAAGAACCTTCTCTGCAGATTTCCTGCTTATTGTGGTTATTGCTTTGTGTAATCACAGTTGGCTTACACAGAATTAAGGGCAGCTTGTAACTTAATCCATCCTGAGTTCACCACTATATAAGTGGAGACCTTTTACTAAATGATGGTGCTGGGCTCTGACTGAGGGTGGAGGAACACATGAAGGTATAAACGATGGCCGAGCTGTTTTGGGATTTATCCCCAACGCTCCATGTATGGGGGGCGCTAGTGCTGGGATAAAGGATGTGTGGCCTACAGTGATGTGTTATCCTGTATAGTGGTTATTTGAGCAGAGTGCAGGATATCTTCCAGCAGTACAATAATATCCCTCCCTCTCTCTGCAGTGACCAGGCAGAAGCTCGCAGGTCCAAGACAAAGGAGGCAAGGAAGCGTCGTGAGGAGAGACTCCAGGCCAAGAAAGAAGAAATTATCAAGACCCTCTCCAAGGAAGAGGAGTCCAGCAAGAAGTAATTCCCTGCCCCCCAGTGTGTGTGTGTACAGAGTACTGCCCTGTGCTAGCTCAATAAACCTACTCACCCTACAATGTGTCTTCATCATTACTGACAGTATTCTCAGACCTCTTCACAAATGACTGACTCTTCAAACTCTGAATAATTGAGGTTTATGAATTCACAATTTTTTGGGCCAATTTTGATTAGTTACAATTGTCTCCTGGTTAACTTTAATTTAAAAAAAAATTATTTGATTAAAAAGTGGACCTTTCATCCCCACTTAACTACTGGCTGTTATACTTTCTCTATCCTGCATAAGTGCAAATGTAATCTACAAAATGGAATTCCTTTTTGAGTCTTTTCGATTGCGAGTACAAATTGTTACTCAGTTAAGTTTTAGCCAGACGGCTCCTCTATTTCAAACCATGAATTTGTAACGTTGGGTTCTTATTTTGTATTTGGCTTTTGTGTGCTTTCCCCCGGAGGAGTAAGACAGGACCAGATATTTTGGACAACTGCTTTAAACATGCCCCTTTCATACATCAAGTTGGGCTTAGTTGTCCATTTTATGTAAGTAAAAGTAAGACTAATACAGCAGGTAATTCTTGATAAAGGAAATAGACCTATATCGCAATTTAGTCATTTTCCCTCTTTGGAGCAGCACTAAGTGCTTTAAGTATATCTGAGATGGGACAGATCCCTCAAAATAAGAATTAAAAACCAGATGACGTTATCAAAGAGCGTTTACTAGTTTTTAGTTGAGTCTTGGTTGCATCAGATAATGAAGAAAGCTTTCAAATCTTAGTGGGGCTCTGACGTGAGCCTTATCTGATATACAAGAAGTAGCAGCACTGTTAAAGTTTTAGTTAGAGGATGCACTATCATCTCGGATGTCTTGTATGTATTTACTGTCACTGTTCTAGCTAGTAAGACGTGGGGTTTACCTGTGTTGTGTTTTAGGAGCACCTAAATCTATAGACAGAATCTTTGAAATTCCCCCATCGTTATGTTTCTTGTAGAGGGAGCAGAGATTTGGGAGTTGGGCTGATTAACTGTAAGTTTCTACTGCTGTGTTGTATAAGATGACTTGTGTCATTAATGTGAATATTCTCTGCCACGGCCTTATCAATCCTCTGCATCTTCAGAGTCATAACTACAGTCTTAGAGGGATGCAAAATAGTACAACTCTTTATTCTTATAACCAGTGTAACCTTTGTAGCTGATCATTTTCAGGGGTCAGACTTTACATTAGGGGCTTAAAGGTGTTCTCAGTAGGCGATGCTCCTGTAGGGGGTACCACACGCCCTGGTGGTGGGGGGGATACCACATGCACTGGTGGTAGGGGGGGGGGGGAATACCACATGCACGGGTGGCAGGGGGGAAATACCACATGCACGGGTGGTAGGGGGGGGGGGGAATACCACATGCACGGGTGGTAGGGGGGGGGGGGAATACCACATGCACGGGTGGTGTGGGGGGGGGGGGGAATACCACATGCACGGGTGGTAGGGGGGGGAGAATACCACATGCACGGGTGGTAGGGGGGGGGGGGGGGGGGGAATACCACACGCACGGGTGGTACAGTATTTCTTGCAGCAGTTTTATTTAATCTCCCTGCATTTATTTACTTAATACACAGATGAAACCTTTTTCTTTTTCACATGGGTTGTCCTTGATGTTCATGAGACCCTTATGGACAGCCCTCTACCCAGTCATCAGAGGCTCTGTTCTGGGAGAGGGTCCCACCTGAGCCCTGCAGTGGAGCTGGGCCTGAAGACCTTTGCTTTAGAAGGGGCCTTCATGTGTTAGGGGTGTCATGGCCCCTCCACCCAGCTTTGGCAAATGGGGGCCTGAAGACCCTTATTCCCCTCTGGGGCTGTATGGCTCTCTCCCTCCTAAAGTCCCAAACCTCCAGCAGTCTGCACGGCCCTGGGATGTTTGTAGCACATATCAGGCTTCACTAATAATGGTGATAAAAGACAACACATCTTGTGATGCAGAAGAAGCTGCTGGTCAGAACCAAACAATGGAATATTGTACGTGCTCGATAATCCAGCATGTGAGGCTGACCTGTGATCTCCAGCACTGTCTGATCAGCACCAGGATACATGATCCCAATGCCTGTGTGATATCTATAGCATTCAGGTTCTGTATGAAGCACTACTTATTAAGCACTTCTGTATGAGACCAGATATTTCACTACACATAGGACTCTGCTGTGCCCACCTGTAAGAGACTTGTTCATAAAATAACCTGAGAACTGTATGTATAAATCTAATTTCTGTTCCTTGTGTATTTATATAGCGTCACTAATTCCGCAGCGCTGTACAGAGAACTCACATCAGTCCCTGTCCCATTGGAGCTCACAGTCTAATTCCCTAACACTGAGAGAGCGAGACTAAGGGCAATTTTAATAGCAGCCAATTAACCTACTAGTATGTTTTGGGGTTGTGGGAGGAAACTGGAGCACCTGGAGGAAACCTATGCAAACACGGGGAAAACATACAAACTCCACACACAAAGCCATGGTTGGTTTTGAACACATGATCCCAGTGCTGTGAGGCAGAAGTGCTAACCACTGAGCTGTAATATAGTGCTAAGCCACCGTGCTGCCTGTAATTCGTGTTAAAAAATTGAGCAGTTTTGGCATATACCACTGGGTTATAAAACAATACAACCAAAAGACCAAGGATACAATAATGTCACATCACAACCAGATGTTGAATTTGTAAAGAACTTACTAAAACATGGTGATGATTCTCTTTATTCCCAGACTAGTCTAAGGAGAAATGAGAGGAAAAAACATGAAAAAAGTAAGAGGGTTAAAGAAATATTAAATGATTTGAATCCGGGGCGTAGGACACCTCCATTCACTGCTGCTGGTCAATGGTAAAAGCAGTTGGAGCAGGGGCCACATCCTATGGTGAATGTCAGCGGTGTTTAAATATACATCACTGCGATTACTGTTATTAAATATAAATCCGCATTGCAGCGACCAGTGGAGGAAACACTCCAAAGCTCCAGGACATAAATCAGAACCTTTAATGCCTCAAAATGACCAGTTAGTAGAAATATTTTTAATTTGCAGATTTTTCACGTTATCACTTTTGTGCGTTCAAGTTTTTAATATTCCGCTAAATTGAAGTACTTTGTTCATGGTTTGATATTACCAAGAAACATTTCTTTTTTTTCCTCAATTTTCTCAATATATATTTATATGTCAGGTGAGGCTGCACTCAAGGATTTAAGACAAACTATAGTTGTATCAGAAGGGTGTATTTAATCCATTCTAACGTCTCGGTACATTACTTTTGTTAAATATGATTTTTTTGTTAAGGCCTCATAAACCCTTTGTTGCGCCATTTTTGTAACTCGCATAGATATATTATTTGCTAAAAGAGATTATTCATTCCTGTGCTGATATGCAGTATTACAAGATGTAAGGCCACGGCCTTGAGGTTAAGCTGACAGAGAACTCCTGTAAAGCTGGGTGCACACTACAGAAATTTCGACCAACTTTTTATGCCGATCGTTTTTACATGCGACCGATGGTCCGATCGCTCGGTCCATGGACTGCATACACACTAGCCTTGTTTAGGACGATAAAGGGAAGAGCGGACGTCCCTGTAGCGACTTTTTACAGCCATGTTGTCGTGAGCAATGACTGTAATTTCGTACTCACTGTTGTGGATCGGTCGGAAGTTTATACACACTACACAGCGGTAACTAGATTGGACCGAAAATATTAAACGGTACGACCAACCAAATGAGGCGATAATCGTCCATTTGGGCAGACTTTCGACCATCATGTTACTGCACACACTGACCCGACTTTTGAACGAGCGGTCGTATGTTGGTTGTTTGAGCCGATTATTGGACGAAAACCGTGTAGTGTGTACCTAGCTTAAGAATGTAGTAAGATTTGTGAACAATAGGTGGTTTCATCTTCAGCTCGTAGTGTGGGAGCTGTGCCCAGGACGTTGGACATGGCAGACAGGAGATAATCCTCCAGCCCTCCCTGTGGGATAAGAATAATTGATCTGTTCTGAGAAGGGGGAGAAAGTTAAATACCTCAAGAATAGGTGAGATAGTTAATCCGCAGCACATCCCATAGACTATTGTATGCTTATGATGCAGGATTCATATATTCAGTAGGCTATAAAGACTTGTACCTTGATATCAATAAACAGAGAAACAGAATATTCCTTGTATACAGAACTTGGTCTGTGTCTTCTCTCCAGCTGATTGAAGCGCTTCCAGATATACTTCACACCACAGGCAAACTTGGATCAGATTTTATATCTAACACTTTCCTCAGACATCATGTGAGAGTCTGACAAACACACTCAGTACATACAGTGCACAACATAACACACCTTACACCTGCTGCAATGGGGAACTAGCTGACTGTATCCCAAGTGTTAGCTCTGCTATCCGGACGCCCATACGGGGCGTGTCTAACAAACATCACCATGGCAACTGGAATTGTAAACAGGCAAAAAAACAATATTCTAATCGCTGGATAACACCTATAGTGCAATAACAATTGAAATCTACACTAAATAAAGACATTTAAAAAGAAGAGGAAGATGCGTATATGATGATTATACAAATGGCAAAGCCACACTAATTATAAAATTATCAGTGTGACTTACCAATATATGCAAGCAATATCTAACTAATAAAGAGATCTCTTACTGTTATTAATATATGAATCATTAAAACTACCAAAAGCAGATTTAACCTGTCTTTCTGTATGAGTCTATTTATTGTACTATCCATACAACTGAACGAGGAAGGCAACAGAGTAATGTATACATGCTGTTTAGGACTGCAACGCCACACACACACACGACATCGGGCAATTTTATGTAATTATTTTTTTAATTCATTGGTTGACAGGCACCTGGGAATATGCTCTAGTATAAAGAAGCCCCTCAGTGTATACCTCTGAGGAAGGGTACAATGCAATTATCATTACATGGAGATAAATGGTCTTCTGCACCCCCCTCACTAAATACTTAATTGCTCTTTTTTGCCCAGATTTTAAGGTGCTGAAGGGGACTCCGGCCACTAGTTTGGGCAGCCTGGGGTTATGTATTATTAAGCTCAGGGCCAACATTGCTTTGCTTCCTGGTGGCTGACTTCCCCTGGGCCCAGCCACTTATGTACAGCCTTGCTGATCAGTGATCTGGTCCTACACCTCCTTCCTTGTACAGCGTTGCTGATCAGTGATCTGGTCCTACACCTCCTTCCTCGTACAGCATTGCTGATCAGTGATCTGGTCCTACACCTCCTTCCTCGTACAGCATTGCTGATCAGTGATCTGGTCCTACACCTCCTTCCTCGTACAGCGTTGCTGATCAGTGATCTGGCCCTACACCTCCTTCCTCGTATAGTGTTGCTGATCAGTGATCTGGTCCTACGTCTTCCAGGTACAGCGTTGCTGATCAGTGATCTGGTCCTACACCTCCTTCCTCGTACAGCATTGCTGATCAGTGATCTGGTCCTACACCTCCTTCCTCGTACAGCGTTGCTGATCAGTGATCTGGTCCTACACCTCCTTCCTCGTACAGCGTTGCTGATCAGTGATCTGGTCCTACACCTCCTTCCAGGTACAGCGTTGCTGATCAGTGATCTGGTCCTACACCTCCTTCCTCGTACAGCGTTGCTGATCAGTGATCTGGTCCTACACCTCCTTCTAATACCAAAGAGTTTTCAAGGAATCCTTCTTTACTATAGTCCGATCAGCGATCATTCTGACTCCATAGAGTGAGACCAAAGACTACATAGTAGACAGAGAATACAAATGAGCATCGGAGTTAACTGATTTGACCCATTACGTGAAGACCGTGTTTTTCATGACTATGTACATATACTTTGGGCAAAGTGGGTCCATTCACGTGACTGTTGTGGTCATGTATGTCAGCCTACGACAGTAGATGTTCTATGTCTTTAACTACAGAACAAAGAAGAATACACTGAGTCTATGAAGATTTTTATTAAAAAGTCAAATAAATCCATCTTATCAGAAATATTTCAGACCAGTTAGCTGGACCCACGCACCGTATGTCGCAAATTACAATCTAACGCCAATGTGCTTCTAACAACTAAAGTAATGGAAAATCCAATCCCACAAATGTCTGGGTTAGTTCTGAGTTTAGAGGTGAAAGGCTCCATCATTAAGATGAATCTGTTGATTGAAACAGGAGCTGACCCCACCCCTGAAACCTAATTGGAGGAGAGTTTTCCGCATTAGGTTTGGATTGTTGTGAAAAAGCAACTTTAGGAAGAGGGCAAGAATCAGGACTCTGCTATATCTTAGTTTCAAGTTCGGCCTAATTTTGTAAACGGTGGTAATTTACAGAGATGTATAAAGTTCCTGGAAGTAAGTCACAATTTTTTAGGTTCATATGTAAGTCGTTTTCTAGGGTCTTTGGACAAAATTGTGTTACGGATGCACTGAGCCCAGAGTTTGGCTGCCAACAGAGCGTTTGCTTGATCCCCTCGATCATAAAATATCGGTTGGTGCCAACAGAGAGACTTTGCGGTTTTAGTTATCAAAATCTGTTTGGCTTGGCCTCTGAGAACGCGCAAGCTTCTGTAAATTGAGGATCCCCCAGATTGTAAGCTTGCAAGCACGGCCTTCTTACCTCTCTGTCTGTATTACCCAGTGATGTTTATAACTGTTTGTTCCCAATTGTGAATCGCTACAAAATTTGCTGTCGCTATATAAATAAATGTTGACAATGATGATTTTGGGTGACGCTGATGTTGGACAGTGAGATTCTAGATTTCAGTTTCAAATTTCATCACACGTTGACGTTCTTTCTGTTTTTCTGCATAGGCCACTGAGAAAAAGTGCCCTTTAATGGTGGCCTGGTAGCCTCCATGCGGTAATAGGAGATAAGTCAGGGGATTGGTTCGTCATAAAAATTTCTTAAACAAATATTCCAATTTCTGCAACTATCTCGGGTTTTAGCGATTCATAGAGGCATAATGAATAGAGATTCATTAAGCCTTCGAGGGAGAGATGAGAATTCTCTGTGCTTCGAGGAGCCCATGATGTTCGACTAAGTCAACACATTTTTTGGATTCCCAAAAAAGGAGATGAGCCAATTGCAACATTCGGGGAGCAATCCAACTTGGGATTGAGGAAGACGTTGAGGACACCTCCAATGATGACTTGGCTTTGTGCTAGCTTATTTGATTGTGTAAGAAATCCTTTGCAGATTGCACCTTGCCCACATTGGGGGCATACACCCAGGCCAGGGTGCGGAAGAGGTGACTAGGCTGTGCCACTATAATGAACCAGCCTTGTGGGTCGAAGAAAGTATTCACTATTTAGTCTGGGGCACTGGTGTGGACAAATTTGTGCTGGGGATGCAAGAAAGGAAGGGGAGTGGAGAAACAGAAGCTGACTTGTAGAGGGGCTCCCAACCCCCAGAGGGAGGTTCCGATAGAATAGTATTAGTCAGGGCCAAAATGGCTCCATGTGGGACATTCACCATGGGCAACTCAAACAGGCCCAAGAGCCGTATTGCAGTGGGCAGTTTGGTGGGCAGTAAAACACTTGCCAAAGAAGAGCATGGTAGAAAGGCTGCAGTACACAGGGACATTTGAGCAGGGGGGACGAGTTCCTGGGTGAAGGGATGTCTTTTTCATAGGGAATCACAGAGGCCGGATGGAAGTGCAAGGTGGAATGAAGGGATCGTGAGGACATAGTGTATACAGTGAGTTTTACCAATCATGTATCAAGTCTTTGTAGGTGTCCGGTCAGTCAAGAGCCACCAGGATGGGTTGTCCTGGAGTTTTAAGCCATCTGAAAAAGAGAACAGGGAGGGACCAGTGGAGCACAAAAATCCATGATACAACAAGCAAATGTTTACATGTGGATTATTATGGGCTCCTTCATTCATTCAGGTCAGGGAATCGGTCTCCGTTCCCTCTGGTGGGACTTTGATCCTGTGTTTTATCTCAGGTTGATGCTGGCAAAGGAGAAAGTGTTAAGACCTGGAGGCTGACACTCTGATCACTCTGCACTGAGGCACTAGTATGTGTGGGAGGCACTAGTATGTGTTGGAGGCACTATATGCATGAGAAGCACTGAGGCACTGGTATGTGTAGGAGGCACTATATGTGTGGGAGGCACTAGTATGTGTGGGAGGCACTGGTAGGTGTGGGAGGCACTGAGGCATTGGCATGAGTGAGAGGCACTGGGGCACTAGTATGTGTAGTAGGTTTCTGTCGGTGTTTCCTCACCTGGGTTCTGTCAAGTTCCCACAACATCAGCAACTTGACAGACATTGGAAACCTTATCCACACTCCGGCACAAGTCTATAAAGAATTTGAAAGGTTCCACCACAAGCTCTACGTCCGCTTACAGCTCCTTATCTAAGCCTCTATCCCAACAATTTTCTTCCTAGTTGGAGAGAGGAATCTCGACTGAGTAAATATCTTAGGTCACTAAAGGACAAAGATCGGGTAGGACGGACTTTTATGTATATTATTCTCCGATACATCCATAGCCTGTATACAATGACCTAAAAGGGAAACCAATTTTCCAGCAAAGCTTTCAAAGACAAAATCCCCTTGAGACATAAGACAGGGAATGACCAGAACTCCTGTGCGAGTTACTAACCTGTGATTAAATGGTCAGGGATGGGACATCGTAAGAAAACCTTGGTTGTACCGATGTTTAAACATTGGTTACTAAACAGTGTTTAGTCCTAAACGTTGGTTCTAGAACCGATGTCTCTATAAGTTTTAAGTAAACTGACTACTTAAACATATAATACACATGTAATACACTAATAAACTTCTGAAATCATCATCATGTTTATCTAAATGTAGGTTTACAGTGTATGTGTGTGTGTGTGTGTGTGTGTGTGTATATATATATATATGTATATATATATGTGAGTGTGTGTGTATATATATATATATATATATATATGTGTGTGTGAGTGTGTGTATATATATATATATATGTGTGTGTGAGTGTGTATATATATATATATATATATGTGTGTGAGTGTGTGTGTGTGTATATATATATATATATATATGTGTGTGTGAGTGTGTATATATATATATATGTGTGTGTGAGTGTGTATATATATATATATATATATATGTGTGTGTGTGTATATATATATATATATATGTGTGTGTGTGAGTGTGTATATATATATATATATGTATGTGTGTGAGAGTGTGTGTATATATATATATATGTGTGTGTGTATATATATATATGTGTGTGAGAGTGTGTGTATGTATATATATATATATATATATATATATATATATATATGTGTGAGTGTGTGTATGTATACACCAACAAATGGTGCAAAAATTATAAAGATGTATTTTTTGTCAGTAAAATATGATTTTGGGCTAAAGCAAACCTGTTATTGCAGATAAAAGACCATAAAGCATTAACAATAACTAGTAGAACTATAATGAATCGTCTCGCTGGCAGTACTGCTCACACACAAAGCTATTTATTTTTATTTGTTTTAAACTTGATTTGCAACGGTAGCAGTAGGTTAATTAATTGAACATATAAAATAATAAAACTTGTGCATACAGTACAACATACATTAAATTAGCATTAACATTAGATTAATTATGGGCTCCACACAACCGAGGGAAAAAACAACTGAACACCGGAAGAGAATATTCTAAAAATTATCTGGAAATACGGCTGTGGGGAACTCTAGTCCGGGGCACTTTTAAACTGTCTGCCCCAAACTCTGTCATCCGTCCTCTGCAAAAATAGTATAATTTATACTTTATACTATTTCTGGTTTTCCTTTTAATTTTACCAGCCTTAGAAAATAGGCGTCTGAAGGAACCGAAGTGGCCTCATCTGTCAAATATTGTCTCGCTATATGTCCACCATGGATAAGCATCGGAAAACATTGTAGGACAAATCTAGCGATGGTGAGAGAACATTGAATCTTCACCATTCCAGGTGTAAACATTAAATCCATCTAACTGATGGTTCCAATAAAACATCAAACGATTCCCATCCCTAATTCATGCCTACTAGACGGCCCAGAGAATACACCAATGAACTATAGATCTAATTCATGATTAAGAAGACAGAGATAGCCTTCCTCCTACTCTCTTTAGAGACAAGAAGACATTTGACCCGATCCTGGGGCCCTTAATGTTTCCTATCCTGGACAGCTTCTATATATATGGGGTGACTTCCGCTCAGCATGAGGTGTCTATATAGTGACCCATCAGCCAAATAGTCACAAACTGCCACCTTAAATATTATCCTTATTTAATATAGCACTAGACACAGATGCCCACTGTCCCCTCTCGTTCTTACGATGATAATCTGGCAGATTAAATCAAAACATTAAAAAAGTTGAAGTGGAAGGCTGATGATACAAACTGTCGCCCCTTTCATGATATGCGACTATTTCCTCCCCCTACAATTCTACCAAATCTATCTAAGATACTGAACTCCTACTCAACATTCTCAGGCCATAAGGTTAACTACACTAAGCCGAGGCCCTCACACTACACGTTCCTTATATAGATAGCACAAAATAACCCTTTTAACTGGAGATCCAAGAAGATCCAATATCTAGGTATCTCCAAAAGCAACTGCAACTACATATGTACGGTGAACTTCCAAATGAATGTACTCCCCATGATCATCTAAGTTATTAAACTCCCACCTATGCTGCTGCTCTGTTAATCTGTTTCATTTGTGTTCACTGTCATCTCCTTGTGTTAGTAGGATATGTGTCTTTTATTAAACTCCCACCTATGCTGCTGCTGTGCTAATCTGTTTCATTTGTGCTCACTGCCATCGCCTAGTAGTAGAAAGACATAATGTTGTCTTGATGTAATACGAAGAATAAGCTAGTTATCCATTGGCCTGTTACACAATCCATGTAATATTGGGGTAACAGTATCAGCCAGCTGCTGCAGCCTTTGCACAATGTTGCTCATTCTGAGTTGCTCTTTACATTACACACATTTATCAGGGTGTATATTACCATTTTTCATATAATTTACATTTTTAAGCAAAAGAAAAAACAAAACTAAATAAAAATCACCAGCTTGGTTTTGTCAAAACTGTCACGAAAACAGGAAAATGGTTTTGAAAACAGAACCAAAACATGACTGGTTCGCTCACCTCTAGTTATTATACTGTAATTACAGTATTATAAGTTAATACACTTTAGCTATTATATAATGGTATGTTATTACACTAATGTTAGTACACTGTAGTTAATATGTAATATGGATGTAATTATAACACTGTAGTTACTGCTTCATACACAGCTATTACCGTGCAAGTATACATCAAGTTAAAACATTGTTGTTTTAAAATATGAATATAATTATTACATTGTAGACACTGTATAATTTGGATGTATTATACATTAGTTATATAATAATAGTTATTGCACTGTAGGTATAAAATATTTAGCTATTATACTGTTACTGGATAATATCGACTTATTGTACTTTAGTTAGATAATATTATTATTATTATTATTATTAATTTTTATTTATAGGGCGCCACAAAGTATCCGTAGCGCCGTACAAGGACAAACAATGGCACAGTACAAGGTGAAACAGCACAGTACAAGTAACAGTAAGCACTATAACTCTGGGGGCTCAGGCACAGCATGAAAGAGAGGGAGGGAGGGGAAAAGTGAGTACAGGCAGGTAACTATGGCCCAAGAGGGTGGGCACGGATGACAGGTTGAGAGTCACTGAGGGGAGCGGAGAGAAGCGAGAGGAGACAGAGGGCAGAGGGACTGAGAGGAGGTGAGCTGAGTAGCTGGAGAGCGCAGTTAAAAGTGATGGAAACAGAAGGTAGGAGAGCCCTGCTCAAAGGAGCGAACAATCTAAAGGGAGGGGAAGACAGACAGACACATGGATGAGACGGAGAGACGGGAGGAAGGGGGAGAAGGGAAGAAGGGATGAGAAAGAGAGGTAGCCGACCGGTGGGAGTTTAGGCATGAGACTGGAAGGCTTTAAGGAAAAGGTGGGTTTTTAATGTTCGTTTGAAAGAGGACAGATTAGGGGAAGTTCTGATGGAGCAGGGGAGCTTGTTCCAATGGAGGGGAGCGGCGCGGGAGAAGTCTTGGATACGTGCGTGAGAGGAGGTAATCAGAGGGGAAGAGAGGCGACGATCGTTGGACCATCGCTGTGAGCGGGAGGGAGTGTGAATAGAGATAAGGTTAGAGATGTAGGGAGCAGTGGAGTTGGCGAGGGCCTTGTAAGTCAGAGTGAGGAGCTTGAAAAGGATTCTGTAGGGGAAGGGGAGCCAGTGAAGGGCTTGGTAGAGTGGGGATACAGAGGTGGACCGGCGAGAGAGGAAAATAAGCCTAGCAGCGGCGTTAAGTACAGATCTAAGGGGAGCGAGATGAGAGAGGGGGAGGCCGATAAGGAGAAGGTTGGAGTAGTCCAAGCGGGAGATAATCAGAGAGTGGACGAGAGATTTGGTGGCATCCTGGGAGAGGAAGGGCCGAATGCGGGCAATGTTGCGAAGCTGGAAACGGCAGGATTTGGCGAGAGAGTGAATGTGAGGGGCAAAGGAGAGAGAGGAGTCGAGGATGACACATAGGCAGCGGAGTTGGGGAACAGGGGAGATAGATGAGTTGTCAACAGTGATGGAGAGGTCAGAGGGGAAGGAGGTACGAGAGGGAGGAAAGACAATGAGTTCAGTTTTAGCAAGATTGAGTTTAAGAAATCTAGAGGACATCCAGGAGGAGATGGCAGAGAGGCATGCGGATACCCTGGAAAGAAGGGAGGGAGAGAGATCAGGAGAGGAAAGGTAGAGTTGAGTGTCATCAGCATAAAGGTGGTACTTGAGGCCGAAGGAGCTGATGAGTGCACCCAGAGAAGAGGTGTATAGTGAGAATAGTAAGGGTCCAAGGACAGAGCCCTGAGGGACCCCGACTGGAAGGGAGGAAGAAGGGGAAAGAGAATCAGAGGTGGAAACAGAGAAGGAACGGTCGGCAAGGTAAGAGGTGAACCAGGAGAGGACGGTACCGGAGAGGCCAATGGACTGAAGGGTGTGAAGCAGGAGGGGGTGGTCAACGGTGTCAAAGGCCGCTGAGTGGTCGAGGAGAATCAGGAGGGAGTAGTGGCCCGTGGCTTTAGCCGAGAGGAGATCGTTCGTAACTTGAGCCAAGGCAGTTTCAGTGGAATGGAGGGGGCGGAAGCCTGATTGGAGAGGGTCAAGGAGGGAGTGTTCAGAGAGGTAGGTGGAGAGACGGTTGCAGACAAGTGGCTGGGGGGAGAGGGGGGGAGAGTGGAGGGGGGAGGAAGGGCGAGAGGGGGGGTGGCGGAAGAGTGGGTGGAGGAGGAGATTTCAAGTCTGATGCCCGCGATTTTAGAGGAGAAAAAGGAGGTGAAGTCAGTGGCAGATAAGGAGGAAGGGAGGGGGGGAGGTGGGGGAGACAGGAGAGTGTTAAAGGTAGCGAAGAGGCGGCGGGGGTTGGAGGACTGGGAGGAGATGAGGGATTTTAAGAAGGATTGCTTAGCGAGCGAAAGGGCAGAGCTGTAGGAGGAGAGGATAAACTTGAAGTGGAGGAAATCAGCCAGGGAGCGAGATTTTCTCCAGTGGCGTTCGGCAGTACGAGAGCATTTTTGGAGGAAACGGGTAAGTTTGGAGTGCCAGGGTTGGGGATTGGAGCAGCGGAGGTGGATGGGCTGGGCAGGGGCAACCGCATCAAGGGCGGAGGAGAGGGTTTGGTTATAGAGGGAGGCCGCCTGATTAGGGCAGGACAGGGTGGAAAGGGGAGAGAGGAGAGTTTCGAGAGAAGAGGATAGAATAGCAGGATCAAGGGTGTCGAGATCGAATATGGAGTTATTACACTACAGTTACTGTATAATATGGAGCTATTACACTGCATCTATATAATACAGTTATTACATTGCATGTATTTAATATGGAGTTATTACACTGTATCAATATAATATAGTTATTACATTTCATATATTTTTATGGAGATATTACACTTCAACTACATATTATGGAGTTGCTATTATTATCCTTTATTTACAAGCAGCCACAAAATGTCCGCAGCACCGTACTGATTACAAACAATAGATCATACAAGGTCTATTGTCGTTAAGGTCGTTACACTGTGTCTATATAATATGGAGTCATCATGCTGCAGCTATAGAATAGAGTAGTTACACTGTGTCTATATAATATGGAGTCATCATGCTGCAGCTATAGAATAGAGTTATTACACTGTGTCTATATAATATGGAGTCATCATGCTGCAGCTGTAGAATAGAGTAGTTACACTGTATCTATATAATATGGAGTCATCATGCTGCAGCTATAGAATAGAGTTATTACACTGTGTCTATATAATATGGAGTCATCATGCTGCAGCTATAGAATAGAGTAGTTAAAATGTGTCTATATAATATGGAGTCATCATGCTGCAGCTATAGAATAGAGTAGTTACACTGTGTCTATATAATATGGAGTCATCATGCTGCAGCTATAGAATAGAGTAGTTACACTGTGTCTATATAATATGGAGTCATCATGCTGCAGCTATAGAATAGAGTAGTTACACTGTATCTATATAATATGGAGTCATCATGCTGCAGCTATAGAATAGAGTAGTTACACTGTATCTATATAATATGGAGTCATCATGCTGCAGCTATAGAATAGAGTAGTTACACTGTGTCTATATAATATGGAGTCATCATGCTGCAGCTATAGAATAGAGTAGTTACACTGTGTCTATATAATATGGAGTCATCATGCTGCAGCTATAGAATAGAGTAGTTACACTGTGTCTATATAATATGGAGTCATCATGCTGCAGCTATAGAATAGAGTAGTTACACTGTATCTATATAACATGAAGTCATTACACTGTATCTATATATATTACATATATAATATCATCGCTGGGACAGTAACCTGAGGTTAGAACACCTGAGAGGTGACACGTCACATATTTACATAACCCCGCCCCTGCTCTGATGTGATTGGCTGCGGTAACTCCAGGTTCAGTACAGGGCGGTGTCCGCTGTCAGTGCGGGATCCGGGGGAGTGAGCTGGTCCCGGCCAGGAAGAGACTGCAGGGGCCCGGGGGGCCACACTCTCCTGACACTGCCAGGTCCTGGTGCTACAGCTCCGGCGTATATGGTAAGCTGACCTGTAATATATATATATATATACTGTACTGTACTATATATGTATAGTACTCTGTAATACACTGCTCTGTAATATATACTGTACTGTACTATATATGTATACTGCTCTGTAATATATACTGTACTGTACTATACTATATATGTATACTGCTCTGTAATATATACTGTACTGTACTATATATATATATATATATATATATACTGCTCTGTAATATATACTGTGCTGTACTATATATATATATATATATATATATATATATATATATATATATATATATATATATACACTGCTCTGTAATATATACTGTACTGTACTATATATATATATATACTGCTCTGTAATATATACTGTACTGTACTATATATATATATATATATATATATATATATATATATATATACTGCTCTGTAATATATACTGTACTATATATATATACTGTTCTGTAATACACTGTTCTGTAATATATATATACTGCTCTTTACTGTATATATACTGTTCTGTACTATACATATATATATATATAATACATACACACAGCAGCTCATATCACCGGAGCCTATTGAACAGTCATATGATAAACTGGTCACATGATGGTTGAGCTGTCTGGTAATGGTCCATGACTTTCTGAGCTCTGAGTTATTCTGATCAGTGTATAGAACGGTGTAAAGTATAATAATTATTCTGCACAGTTATGTGTCTGTCTGATCCATGTAGCCGTTGTATTCCACCTTATGTAACATGTTTATCTGGGAGTAGTTGTACATACAGAACTATAGACAGCTGGTAATGTGCTCAGTGACTGAACCAGCATTGTATCATATGACTGACCTGTGCCACCTATATACACCAGTCAGTCACAACAGTAACCCACTGACCAGCGAGGTGATAACACTGATTATCAGGTTACAATGGTACCTGTCAGGGGTGGGATATATTAGGCAGTAAGTGATCAGTCAGTTCTTGATGTTGATGTATTGGAAGCAGGAAAGATGGTCAAGTGTAAGGATCTGAGTGACTCTGACAAGGGCCAAATTGTGATGGTTAGACTGGGTCAGAGCATCCCCAACACGGCCGGTCTTGTGGGGTGTTCCTGGTATGCAGTGGTTAGTACCTACCAAACGTGGTCCAAGGAAGGACAACCAGGGACAGGGTCATGGGTGTCCAAGGCTCATTGATGTGTGTGGGGAGTGAAGACCGTCTGGTCCAATCCCACAGAAGCACCTACAATGGGCACGTAAGCGCCAGAACTGGCCATGTAGCATTGGAAGAAGGTGGCCTGGTCTCATGAATCACGTTTTCTTTGACATCATATGGACGGCCGGGTGCGTGTGTGTCGTTTACCTGGGTAAGAGATGGCACCAGGATGCACTATGGGAAGCCGGTGGGGGTAGTGTGGTGCTCTGGGCAATGTTCTGCTGGGAATCCTTGGATTCATGTGGATGTTCCTCTGACACGTACCACCTACCTAACCATCGTTGCAGACCAAGTGCACCCCTTCATGGCAACGGTATTCCATGATGGCAGTGACCTCTTGCAGCAGGATAATGCACTCTGCCATACTACACAGAGTGTTCAGGAATGGTTTGAGGAACAAGACAGAGAGTTCAAGGTGTTGATTTGGCCTCCAAATTCCCCAGATCTCAATCCGATTGAGCATCTGTGGGATGTGCTGGAGACACAAGTCCCAGCCATGGACCCCACCTCACAACTTACAGGACTTAAAGGATCTGCTGCTAACATCTTAGTAACAGATACCACAGGACACCCTATAGAGGTCTTGTGGAGTCCATGCCTCGATGGGTCAGAGCTTCTTTGGCTGCACGAGGGGGACCTACATAATATTAGGCTGGTGGTTTTAATGTTGTGGCTGATCAGTGTATGTATGCTGCATGCGTGTTTTATCATGTACTGTGCGTGTTTCCTCAGAGAGCAGCGTGTGGGTGCTCCGCAGCTGTGGAGTGCCAGGCTCTATACATACAAGGGTCACCAGACTTTGATATCGTAGTGTAATTATTACTTACAGTTATCTGCTTTGATGTTGGAACTCTGCATTGACGCAAATCCCTTTTATGCCTCAGCTGAGTGTCCTACACTAAGTGGACAGGGGAGGGGTGTCCTTATACGCTGATATAGATAATGGGAACATATAAGGTTATCTGTATTCCGGCTCAGACACGGCTGCCCGACCCCCAATGCTCAGAAGTTTAACATGGGCGGATCTTATTCCCTGTGTTTGGTTACCACGTATTGGGGACATATAGTGACTAACATTGCAGGAGATTTATTCTCTGTTCAGCCAAATCTGTTCCTTGTTACTGCAGGATCACTAGTGTGTAACATATCATAAACGTAATGTCAATGAACTGGTAAAGGATATTAAGACTTATCCCAAAAAGATTTACGCTCATCATCAACATCAACATTTATTTATATAGCGCCAGCAGATTCCGTAGCGCCTTACTATCGGCACATTCTTGTTCTCACGGTTTATATGGGAGCAGCTGTACGGCAATATTACTGCACTATATGCGGCAGATTCAGTTCGGCGCAGTGTGGCGCGATGACTCTCCGAACAGTCCGCGGTGACGAATCACGTCCTCTGCTCAGTTTCCCTCATGCCCCGTAGAGATGGGAGGGAGAAGGACCCGAGATTTCTGCACCATATCAGCCATCAATATGCGCAGTCAGTGGCACCGCGCAGCTCATTGACTCTGCTCAATGTATCCAGCAGATATCAGCTGCTCCGACCCAGTGCAAAGCGCAATATATAATTAGCACTTTAGAAATACCAGGTATTGGATTATATTTTGAGCGAAACATTTAAGCTCACTTCCTAACGTTAATTATCCTCTTTGTTTTGTGCCAGTCCTTACACCTTACCCCCGCGTCCCCTCCCCGGTACAAGGGTGACGGGGCCCCCGCGTCCCCTCCCCGGTACAAGGGTGACGGGGCCCCCGCGTCCCCTCCCCGGTACAAGGGTGACGGGGCCCCCGCGTCCCCTCCCCGGTACAAGGGTGACGGGGCCCCCGCGTCCCCTCCCCGGTACAAGGGTGATGGGGCCTCCGCGTCCCCTCCCCGGTACAAGGGTGACGGGGCCCCCGCGTCCCCTCCCCGGTACAAGGGTGACGGGGCCCCCGCGTCCCCTCCCCTCCCCGGTACAAGGGTGACGGGGCCCCCGCGTCCCCTCCCCGGTACAAGGGTGACGGGGCCTCCGCGTCCCCTCCCCGGTACAAGGGTGACGGGGCCCCCGCGTCCCCTCCCCGGTACAAGGGTGACGGGGCCCCCGCGTCCCCTCCCCGGTACAAGGGTGACGGGGCCCCCGCATCCCCTTCCCGGTACAAGGGTGACAGGGCCCCCGCGTCCCCTCCCCGGTACAAGGGTGACGGGGCCCCCGCGTCCCCTCCCCGGTACAAGGGTGACGGGGCCCCCGCGTCCCCTCCCCGGTACAAGGGTGACGGGGCCTCCGCGTCCCCTCCCCGGTACAAGGGTGACGGGGCCCCCGCGTCCCCTCCCCGGTACAAGGGTGACGGGGCCCCCCGCGTCCCCTTCCCGGTACAAGGGTGACAGGGCCCCCGCGTCCCCTCCTCGGTACAAGGGTGACGGGGCCCCCGCGTCCCCTCCCCGGTACAAGGGTGACGGGGCCCCCGCGTCCCCTCCCCGGTACAAGGGTGACGGGGCCTCCTCATCCCCTCCCCGGTACAAGGGTGACGGGGCCCCCGCGTCCCCTCCCCGGTACAAGGGTGACGGGGCCCCCGCGTCCCCTCCCCGGTACAAGGGTGACGGGGCCCCCGCGTCCACTCCCCGGTACGATTGGGTGACGGGGCCCCCGCGTCCCCTCCCCGGTACAAGGGTGATGGGGCCTCCGCGTCCCCTCCCCGGTACAAGGGTGACGGGGCCCCCGCGTCCCCTCCCCGGTACAAGGGTGACGGGGCCCCCGCGTCCCCTCCCCGGTACAAGGGTGACGGGGCCTCCTCGTCCCCTCCCCGGTACAAGGGTGA